>NC_059431.1:52251147-52551147 GCF_021028975.2 Sphaerodactylus townsendi
CTGTCTCTCTGTGCATATACAAAGGGCAGCAATAAAAACTAGCTTGTTGCCTTATTTAATTAACAAGTTATTCTTGGTTGGCTCCCAGAGAGAGCTATGGCTCTAGGGCAGGGGTAGGCTTAACATACTTTTAGATCATAAACCTTTCTTTACCAGCATGAAATGTTAAAACATGATTCTAACAATTATACAATGATTCTAAGACAATAGAATTATAGTAAAATACTAATACATGTGAATCACTTATTTATCCTTTCTGTGTTCATTCAACATAAACAGAAAAACACTTTTTCCTTATTTAATTAATCACATTGATTTAACTCTCCCATATTGCTGGCCTTTACCCACAAAAACAAGGTCATAAATGTATATGGCTTCTGTCATATAGTAACCTGTAGTTACAAGATTCCAAAGATGTTATCTGTAGTTGCCTGCATTGTCACTAGCAAGCTGGTAATATGCAGGCTTACTGGTCACTTACACAGAGCCATTTTGATTCATCAATCCTTGGTTCATGTTTGGATTTTCATGTTTCTTGATTAAATACAAATTTTATACATTCTGGCCTATCTCCACATACAGGATCTGGGAGTGGGGGATCCCCTTCTTCTGGTGGAGGCCTAGCAACTCTGGCTCTAGCCTTCATGAATACGACAATCCACGGGGGGAGGGGGGCCTAGAGGAAACCTTGTGCCTATTCTATTCCTTCTTTCTCCAAGTAGACAAGCAGACTTTTGCCTGTTTCCACTGTCAGCATAAAAGTACCAGCTGTGTGGTTGTTGTGCTATTTCCTCTAGTTTGTGGTGTACCATTATTGCACATAATTACCTAGTTCCTGTAGTTGCTTGGTAGCCAAATTTTGGACATGTTTACTCAGGAGTAAGTTACAGTGAACTTAATGTGGTTTATTGCCAAAGAATAACAGCAGCAACAAGAACATTATAGGTCCAGCAGTTACTAAACTTTATGAGGTATATGATGGTTACCTGTTTACACTGTGATCTTTTTTTTTTTCTGGAGAGGAGAACTACAGAATATTCCATCCCTGATGCAAATTCCCACTGAAGTCATTAATAACAGAAGGCCTTGGAGTTTTGCCTGAATAGTAATTAAAGATCTCTTTACAGAGATCAAAAGGCAAAAAAGGTACAAATGAAATTAGTTAAGGTGGAATGAAGTTTTGCTTGTAAACAACTTCATCTCTATTATGAGGACAGTATGTAATCTATCAGCATTTAAAAATAAAGTGAAGGATAGCAAGGAAAGGAAACCTCCTTATATTGATTAGCCAGAATGGGGCTTTTGATGTCATTCTTGTGGGACTCAGTGTGTTTTTCATTATTTAAGCCATAAAGCATTTCAAATTAAAGGAGTGGTTGTCATGGATGGGCTTATTATAAAGTGCTGAAGTCCAGAATTGAATTATTATGATAACCACATATCCTAGAATAACCTTTTTCTACCATTATGATAAAAATAAGATATATTCATAATGTGGGTAAAAGTATATATTTTTCTATGTCTGGCGAATTTAAAGTGGTAGCCCAGAACATTTAATCGTTCCAGCTGAGTACTGTGGTTCATGCAGATTAAACTGCTTAAACTGCTTACTTAAAATGACAACAATATAACCAACTCAAATTATGGCCTTTCTACCCAAGTTGTTTATAGCGTATCTTGCCACCAAATGCTATGTTCCTTCCTTTTATGTCTGAATGTTTTTACTGTGTTCAGTTCCGGAAAGGTTTTCCCTTCATTTATCTTCCAGTGTTTTCCCATGCACTTTGACTGAAATTTGTTTTTTATCCATTTCTGAGCCAGCTTCCCTTGAGTGTACAATATGTTGAAAAGTCTTAATTTCTCCGCTCTACCACATACCTGGCCCTTGTCCATGACCCCTTGTAGTTACTCAACCTCCCCTTCAGCCATTTTCTCCTTCCCCTCAGCCTGCATTTTTGGAAGGATTTTTTTCCTCTTTGTCATATCGAAGTAGCAATACAACATTGAGATACAAACTAGCATGGTTGATTGGATCAGCTTTGGATACAAACTAGCATGGTTGATTGGATCAGCTTTGTCAACTTCACATGCAACTTGCAATCTTAACATTCAGACAGAGTTACCCTGCTTCTTGCAAGGGTGGTTGGATCAGCTCTGTCAATTTCATATTGAACTACGAATGTATGGTATGGCGGAGAACAATTTTGAAGCTAGGGGTGATTGCAAAGGATACTTGGAGTAATCACTGCATGTAATTGCGGACTGCTGCAGCAACAATGGTACATTACTGCAGATCAAATTTTGCTGAAAATGTGGTTCTTTGTTGGGGGCAGTGGTTGGGAAGCTATTTATTTCTGTTCTTTCAGATAATGATGCCTGCTCCAGGAGTTGTTTTGTCTTCCATTTTGGGTTGGTAGTTTTCAATCGTAGAATGAAGGCTTATACATTTGTGAACTGTCATTTCAAAATGGAACTGCGGATAAGTGCTAGAGCACCTGTACAAAAGAAAAGGGGGGATCATTCTTCTGTGTCACAAATGAGATCTCACCATCATCAAGTATAATACATTTCCAGCAGTATCATGTGAAAAAAATTCAACTGAAGAGACAAGGAGGGGAGGGGGGACCCCAGAACAATGCAGAAAACATTTCTAAGATGCAGGGTCTGACCACTGGGAAAATCTGTGGTAAGCTGTACATGTGGGAAATGCCTATCCTTCAGTCTAAGCAATTTTTAAAAATTTGCTATACTGAAAACCAGCTTTAAAATCTACCAATGCATCAGACTTTTCTTTGCCTGACTTTTTTCCTATTAAGACATAACATGATTATTTTACTTCCGTATCTCAGGAAAACTTATATTTGTACTGCAGGGAACAAAACTATCAAAAACATAGGATTCAGAGACTGCGTGCACTATAACACCCCTCAGTTATATTCTCTGATCATTAGCAGGAAGCTGATTTTTATTTAAGCAGTTCAGCTGCTTATAAACAGCTTGAGCCTGATCATTGGGTTACTGTATTCAAATACTGCATGCAATACAGTTTAATCAGATACATGTCATGATTGCATATTCTTACACAGCCCAAATAGGAGTCCTCATTCTCCTCACACACACGTCTATCTCTATTGTGTTCTGCAGCCAATCATTCAAAATGAAGAGCAGACAAATCAATCTTTGATTATTAATAAACGTTATGGTTTTCAAAAAGTCTTTTGTGTTCATTGAAGTGTATGTTATCAATTTTTTTCTGCATGTATATTTTCACGGGCCTTCTGAGAGCTGTAATCTCCCACCTTACTCCATGATTTAGTTATTTGACCATTTAATTATCCTTTATCCAGGCACAGAATTAATTTCATCTACTGCTCAGTTGCAAAAGCAACTGCAAAGTTGAAGGAAATGAATCTTCACCACATTTACTATGCAGTTACAAAACTGTTCATCAGCTATTCAGATAGCAGACAGCAGTGAAGCAAAGAGTTCTAAAGCTCAGTTTATGAGTGATTGTGGCTACTGAAGTTCATGACACTTCTAGGTATGACTATTTTTGCATAATTTCAAACTTACCATTCAGAATACAGCCCTTTATAGATGCTAGCTGATGATGGGAAAGGTTTTGTGATAGTTGATTTTTTTCAGAGGATTCTGGTTGCATTGTTCATCTGTACTGAGGGTCTCTTTTCTCACTGGAATGAACAGGCAAACATACGAATAAATCAATTACTTGTTTAGTTTGATCAGCCTTGTCCCTTCCTGCCTGCTGCTTCTTTTCTCTTATTCTCATTTCTTTGTTACTGTTTCTTCCTCCTACCTTGGAAAAAAATAACAAGCAATCAGGTTTTGGGTGGCTGAGATGGAACAAAATAGCCCTTTTCCATACCAGGACCAGGCACCTGGCTGCACAGTGCTTTCTTCTCTTTCTCCCACTGGAGGAGGAAGTGGTGGTAAGTTAGTAAACAAGTGAGCATGTAGGCAAGTAATAGAGGGAAGGAGGAAGCATGAGATGGAGCAAGACAGATGGTTTGAACTAGTCTCAGTTCCCAAATATGTCCCTTTGGTCAATTCTGCATAATCCAAATATCCCGGGTTGAGCAAGGGAAATATCCCGGTATTTCCTTCATCCCGGTATTGCCTTCATTCATTCAAAAACCGCGCAAATGTCAATCTTTTTTCAAAATCCCACATTGAACCTGCTACCATGAGAACACTACAGGAGCAAAACTGATTTATTTTTCCCACCCCACTGCCTGATCTCCCTGCCTTATATCATGTCAGTTTCATTTCTGCTGAGTTGCAGCCCACCCTTTCCAAAATGTTCCCCAAGCAACCCGGTATAATTATGCTGTGTGGAATTGACCTCTGACTCAAGAATCACAGTTTAGATAGACAAATATGCTGTGAGCATGCTGAGATTAAATTTCAGTTGCCTCAGGTTATTCAATTTTTTTTAAATAAAGAGACAAATAAGAAAAGCTTAACTTAATGGTACAATATCCTAGAAAACCTATGAAAGTGCAACTCATTAGAGTGATATACAATAGGCAAACTGTACATGAATAAGATATCATCTGGATAGACGTGAACCTGTTTCCAGGGCCTTATATCTTCATTGCAACTTCAGTACCAACATGCTTCAGAATGGATCTTGCTTGTATTGTGTGTTGTGCTTGTACTATTTTTAATTAACTGGTCAACATTTCAGGGATTATGATGACAAATATCCAATCATGATAATAATTGGAAAACAGTCTCAAAACCCCAACTCTGAATAGGTACAAAATAATCTCCTTTCTGCTTCTCCTGTTGTTTTATTTATACACACACACACACACGCAAGCCCAGCCACGCGTTGCTGTGGCAATTGTCCTTCTCATCACAGTCCGCAACCCACACAGATGTCCATGCAGGTCCAATGATCCCCAGCATAGCCTTTTGGGGGGGTTAAGTGGAATCCCTCTTTCCCTTTTCAATGCACATCGTTATATGGTGCTTTCTTGTTTTTTTAGTATAAGGTAACCCTTCCCATTCCACAACAGAACTGTCCAGAGTGCAAATCCCGCTGTCCATGAGGCTGGTTGACATGCACAGTCCTGGCTTGGGTAAGGCAGAACTGGGTGGTGAGGCACTCAGATCGAGGCCAGCTCCCTGGGTTCTTAAAGGATCACGTGCAAAAGAAGCGGAGCTGGTAGTGTTGGTTCGCCCCCCCACCCCGTGGATTTTCTTAGAAGAAAAAGGCAAACTCCAGCTCACTTTTAGTAAAAGAGAGCTGTGGTGAATATGGGTGAGGAAGTGGGTAAGTGGTGGTTGGATGTGAGGGAGGGCAGAGTGAGGTGTGTGAGGTTGAGCTGGATGTGTATTGTGTGGTAGCAGTGGGTGAGGCACAGAGAGTGAAAGTTACCTGCTTGTGAGTGGGGGAACCCCACCTGACGTCTCACATGGCAAAGTGTGTATGTGTTTCACTTCCACTCATATTACCTACCAGTATTACCTATTCACTGCTCATCTCTGCCCATCTGCGCAAACATTCTAAGCCCTCATACCAAGCTCTCAGGCCACAGACAGACAGGCTGCACGAACATTCTCAGGGTTACAGTTAAACACAAATAGCTTCATGGCCTGGTACGCCAGGAAAAAGACATTTTACCTGGCTCAGGTATGGACTTTTGGTGATTTGAAGGTCCGAGTACCTGCCCGCAACAGGGAGGGATGTCCTGTGAAAATTTGGGGGCGATCTGTCCAGCAGCTTCTGAGGGAAACCATCAGGGACAAACACACTGTTAGATTTTTATATAATGGCATGGGAACTTTATTGCCCAAGAACATTTATTAACACTCTGTATGTATGTGTCTGTTGACTTCTCCCATTCTTGATATTACATCTGTGACCCATCTTCCTAACATCTGGGATGATGAATATTCCACTAACCGTCATAATCAGTGGTTAGAACTGGAAGGAACTTCTTGTCTCCACAAGATTCCCAAAATATTAGAAAAATGTCCAGAGTTATACAGAAATTAACATATAAGGAAATTAAAAGGAGGAAAACAGCTGTTCCTGGAATGACTGTTACTGAGAAAGTGGTTGACTAAAAACATTTCAAGAGCTCAGTAACTAATGTTCAGCAGAACAAAAATGGAAAAGGAAGCTGCTAACTCACAAAAGCTGAAGCCAACAAAGCATCAACAAGTCTGAATAAGGCTTTTTTTTAGTGTTGCTACCATTCATTCACAAATAATATCTCTTGAATAATGGGTGCCCTTTTGCTTTCTTCTGCTTCAAACAGTATCAAATAGCCATGACTGAAAAGGCAGGATTGATGTAACAGTCTGTTATTTACATTGATGAGCACTCTTAATAGAGACTATCCAAAAGCTAAAGTTCAATATTGTGTTACCAAAGAAGCCCTAAAAGAAATTCAGTTTGTCAGGGATTCTCTAGGCTGATCTTGCATTGAGCTGGGAGTTGGACTAGATGGACCCTTCCAACTTTGTGGTCTATTCTGCACAGCTGAAATAGGACATCCTGAGAACTCCAAAAAAAGGCATCCTGGGAAGGCACTCCACACAGTTTTTTTCCCGAGATGTCCTTAGGACACCTTATTTCTACTCAAGATTTCTTTTTTTAAAAAGCTTTAAAGTACAGCCTTTCCCCCTAAGACACATGCAAGATATCTCCTGCCTGGCTGCACAGAATGCAGAGCTCAAGAGGTGAGTTATGTTTCCCGCCTTACCGTTTTGTTCTCCAATCAGTTTCACCCACAGCTAGACCCTGACATTCTGCATGCAGCTAAAGGGATTATCTCTGTCACCATTTTCTGAACATTGTCCCAGGACAAGATTGCCCCAGTTTCTTCTTATTCCACAGAAAAATGAAGTTGGTCCACAAAGGGCAGGTCAACCCAATGTTGTTCAATGGGTGGCAGACCTGTCTTCTGATCAGTTAAAATTCTGTTATGTGTGTTTACGTAGCTATGAAGATAACTATTCCATTTTTTAAAAATTAAAAACTATATATTGCTGGGAGCAGTAGGACCAGCTGAGTTCAACTATGTACTTTTTAGACTGAAAAGGTGCCCAGGACTGGAGCTTGCAGAGCAAATGTCCTAAGGATACCTTTTGCAAATGGTGGCAGGGAAAATGCCTTCTGTTGAATACAAAATGTCAGGCACAAACTGAGGGACTGACTGGAGAGCAAAATGGTTGGGTGGGAAATAGGCTCTTTTCCCCTGTGATGCCTTTGTTGTCTGGAAAGCACCCAGAAGCAGCTTCTTTTAAAGACTTCCCTCAGATGTCTTACTTTGGGTGTGCGAAGTGAAAAGAGGCAATTGCCTCTTTTCAAGATGTCCCACATATGTCTTTTTTGTGCTGTGCAGAATATCGTCAATGGGATTTAGTTTGTTTCCATCTAGACAGAATCTATGATATATAAATGACTGTCTGTATTGGGAAGTGTTGTATATTTTCATTTCATTTCAACTGTTGCTTTATTACAATTCTTTTCAGTTTCAGCTACTTTGCTACTCTCTTCAATAGTACTCCGAATATGTAACAAAACCATAAAGATTGATTTAGGACCTAGCCTGCTCCAAAGTTGTTTTGGATAATACTTTACGGTTAAAAACAGAAATGATAAGCATTGTGCTCCTCTCACAATCCAATAATAATTTGGATTGGCGAAACAGAAGCTGATCACCATCAACACACCCATAAAAAAAAGTTTTCTGGAAAAACATGATTGACATCTTCCAAACCTTCTAGCTCAAGAAAAGAAGGAAGTCTCTGATTTGGAAAGTGTTAATACCAATTTCTCACCATTATAAGAGCAAACTTTAAGTCCAGTAGTACTTTGGAGATCAACAAAATAACCCGATGAAGGGAATTTCAACTCTCCAAAGCTTATATCCCAAAAATGTTGTTGGGAGTCTAAGGTGCTACTGGACTTCGAATTAGATCATCTACTGCAGACCAGCGCTGCTACCCCAGAAACTGCCCTACATATAAATAACCTTTCATTCATATTGTAGCATTCAGAAACATTGTGTCCCAGTGAACAAAATGCTGGATTTGGATATAGGAAATAGAGATGTTACTAAAGCTCACATACTTCCTGATACAAGCATCAGTAACTGTAAGGTGAGTATCACAGTCTCCAAATTCTTCTCTGTGTACAAGCAAGACAAGAATTTACATTTTCCTCTCCCATGTCCAGAAAGGAGGGGCCTTTTAATCTCCCACAGTACTTTGTGATCACATCTGTTTCATCAGGGGATTCCTGAGCAGATCATCTAAGCTCATTGACATCAACTGACTTGGAAAAATGTAAATATGTTTAGGACTGCACTGTGAGACCCTGAATACATACCGGGAAATGCATTTCCCAGGATGCCATCAGCATTTCTTTGAGTACACTGCATGGGAATTGGGAAGAAGCAAAATGGAAGAACAGAGACTGTTAAATCTTCCCACCATAGCACCTATTATGGAGGTGGAAGGCTGGTACTTAAGCACCATGATTTTTCTAGTTATATCATCAGGAACACCATTGGTTGCTGGGTCTTTTTCATGTAGTAAACAACGAACAAACATCTGTTTCACAGCACCTTTAGACTATTTATCCACCTACCTTACTGTAGTCATTGTCTGCTGTGGCAGCAGTTATCCTGAACTTCTGGCAAAAGGGGGTCACTCCCATCACTGCAGGATCATTTTGAAGGGACAGTCCAGGAAAAGAAACTGGAAACTTCTTTTTTAACAATATGAGATTGTCAGACTCCACCTCCTGAGATCAGATGGATGAGCCCTCCAGCCTATTTCTTTCTTTAGCACATGCCACATGTGTCTCAGCAAAGGAGAGGAGGAAGTTTACAATACCCTTATCTCTCCCCCCAATCCCTTGCTCTACCCTCTGATTGCTCAGATATAGCTGGGCCTTTTCTTCTTGACTGTCTTGGGGTTGTGCCTAATAAAGCCTGCTTGGAGGTAGAGCCACTCCAGACTCTGCCAATGCCCTCCAGTTAGAAGGTTTGCCATCTCCAGGCTACAAAAAACCTACAGATTTTGAGGATGGAGCTGGAAGAGGGTGGGGTTTGGGAGGGGAGGGACTTCAGTAAGGTAATTCTATAGAGCATCTCCAAAGGGGTTGTTTTCTGTAGGGGAACTGATCTCTGTCATGGGGAGTTCAGTTGCAATAGCAAGAGATTTCAAACCACCACCTAGAGGTCGGCAACCCTACTAATTAGGACGTAGTCTGGCTCATTCCCACTTTCTGAGTCAATAAGCCTTCCTCTGTCCTTCCCTTCTACATCAGCACCACCCAACCTGAGGCTTCAAAACAACTTCCTGTTGGCCAACTTCCTTTTGGCCAGTGCTGCTCCTAGAAAGTCACAATCTCCTGCCTCTATTTGTTTTTATGACACTGCTTTGGCTCCTGCCTCTGGCCTGCTCCAATTCTCTGGGCCTATGATGACTGTGTAAACCTGACCAGCTTTCCTTAGGTATGCTGTTGAGGTATGTTCCTTGCTTTCAGGGCCAAGCTAGCAAATCACTTCGCCTGAGCTCATCCAGTTTGCCTTCTCTGACTGCTTCCACCACATCACTGCTCCCGTGGCTTGCCAATGCTGTTCTGCCAGACAATATCGGTGTGGTCCTGCCACTAATAGTTGGTACTGGAGCACTTCTTCAGCATCGATATCTCTATAGACTCCTGGCTGGCCCACACAACTGCATATAAGTGAGAGGAAAAAGCAGAAGAGTAGGTTTGAATACCCTGTTTTTCTTTCCTTAAAGTAGCTTGCAATCAAATTACCTTCATCTTCTGCCAGCAAGCAGCTTATGAGGCAGGTGGGACTGAGAGAGTTCTGAGATAACTGTGACTGGACCAAGGTCACCCAAAAGGCTTTATGTGAAAGAGTGGGGAATCAAGCCAGATTCTCCAGATTAGAACTAAGATCATGTGACTTTGTCTTCAGAATTTGCATTAAAACAAATTTAGAGAAAAGGGTCATGAGCTAAACTATCCTATGAACCTGGTGGAGCTAATCAATACAGATTTTCACCTCTATGTGTTCCACAGTGTCCCTGACTTTTGTAAAAAGTCCTAGGGGGAAGAAGACATATTTGTTAGGCAGAGTTCTCCCACACACCCATATAAATTCATCCTTAATTATCTGCTGAAACTCAATAGAAGAGAAACCACATCAAATCCTCCTTAGTGCATAACTCCTTATTAAATACAAAACCCCAAATACCACAACACTTAAAAGAAAGCCTTCAAAATGACACAATGCTAATGTACTGTGAATGTGAATGTTACAACATATGGAGAGCAAGTATATAAAACAGCAAGACTTGCAGATCTAAAATTAACACATTTCAGGCTCCTGCAGAGATCAGAGTGGACTTCAGAAAGAACACACTGATTAAGCTAAGAGGCTCTAATGAACACTGTGGACATACAAACAAACACTGTTTCTACCATGCTCAAGTGGAAAAGGTTCTTCATTTAATCTTACTCTTGTGCGCAACAGAAGCAATTCCAGCAATGGTTCATGAGCAATGAAGTGAATAAGTTAAATTTTGGTCTGGAAATTTTGAGAAAAATAAGCATAGTGATTGTGCTTTCCAAAAAACAATGACAATGCCTTTATTGAGTGATTATTTAATTTCAAACAGGGACTTCTAATAAAGCAGGCAAATAATCTCTTTGGTCAACCTTTCCCAGAGATATTCTCTCTCAGGCCTATTATACATGGAACCCTTACCTGCGCAGTGGGGCTGTTGTGTAATCTCCTCACATTTCTCTGTTTACATGCAAGGAGCCATTTGTTGCCTGCCCTGCAGCTGCTGGTTGAAGTCTCAACAGGCCTCTGCTTTTCCTGCTTTTCTTAACTTTACCCAACACATCCCTTAAAGGTACAGATCTTATCTTTATTCAACTACCTTTTTAAAGGCCATATAAGCCATATAAGCCATATGGCCATATAAGCCATATAAGGCCATATAAGCCAACAAAGGATAAGTGTACATTTGGGCGAGGTTGACCTCATGTCATAAAGAGAAGTATATGTACAACATTACATCTGTCCACAAGTGAAAACAGTCTTAAACATACATTATTACTTATACCTAGTTTCCCTAAAGAAAGAAATTTAGTCAAAACATATTTTTTTCTGGATTAAGTCCATAGAAAGGTTTTGCATAAAATTATATTAATATAGGATTCATACCTTAAATGACATTAAGCTCTGAGTCTGTAAGGCCTACCCTGTTTCCCTGAAAATAAGACTTACCCCGAAAATATGCCCAAGCATGATTTTTTGGGATTTTTGGAGGATGCTTGAAATATAAGCCCTACTCCAAAAATAAGTCCTAGATACAGATTTCCCGGCACAGCTGATTTGGTCACATGGGGGGATGCAAAATCATGGGGGGAAAGAAGACATCCTCTGAAAAGGTTTCCATATATCATCATAGGTCATATTTTGAAGAATTATCCAATCTTTGGCCTGCATTAATGCACATGCTTCATAATAGGTCTCTAAATCTGGGCATGCCCATCCCCCTCTTTTTTGTCAATCAAATACAGATATTTTATTCTTGGCCTTCTGCCATTCCAGATAAACTCTGTTGTCTCTTGTCTCCATTTTGCAAAGTTATTTTTACCAATATCCATGGGTAAATTCTGAAAAAGGTAAAGAAATTTTGGTAAAACAGAAAACTATTTTCCCCAATAGAAAGATATTTATTTTGTTCCATTTCTCCAAATCTTTCTTTATCTTCTGCCATAGGATTTCATAGTTGTCCTCAAATAGTTGGCTGTTGTTATTCTTCAGAAATATTCCTGGGTACTTTATTGATTTTTCAATCTTAAATCTGAAAGTTGTTCCAATTGTCTTTTCCCATCTGTTGGTATATTTCTAGTTAGCATTTTTGTTTTCTCTTTGGTAATTTAAAAACCCCCCAGCTTACCAAAATCATAAATTTTTCCTATTAAATATTATATATTATTGATAGTCTTATGTAGGAAAACATCATCTGCAAAAGCCTTAATTTTAAAATGTTGGTTCTTCATTTGTAGACCTTTAATCCATTTATCTTTTCTGATATTACTTAATAATGTTTCTAGAATGATAATAAAGAGGGCAGGAGAAAGTGGGCAGCCTTGCCTTGTCCTTCTTTGTATATCTATGGTCCTGGTCAGTTCTCCATTAATTTTTAACTTAGCTTTCTGCTGCCAATATACACACTTCACCACTCTCAGAAAGTTCCCTTCGATACCTATTTCCTGCAGGTTGTGGAGCATGAAGTCCCAATTGACCTGATCGAAAGCCTTTTCAGCATCCAACGATATTAAGGCCATTGGTAAGTTCCACCTCTTTTTTATGCCCTCTATTAAGCTTACCACTGGTCTTATGTTTGAAATCCCCTGTCTTCCAGGTAAGAAACCTGCTTGGTCTTGGTCTATATACTCATTTATGATTTTTTAAAGTTTGTTAAAATATGAACAAATAATTTATGATCATTGTTCGGAAATGATATTGACCTAAAATCACTCACTTCGGGATTTTCTTTTTGGTTCTTTGGAATCAAGGAGATTGCAGCATCTTTCCACATTTCTGGGATCTTTCCTTCTTCCATAATACTGTTGAATAGGGATTTCAAATTGGTACCAGGATTAGTTGGAATGTTTTATAGAAGCTGGCACCAAAGCCATCTGGGCCTGGTGTTTTATTTATTTTTAATTGGGCAATCGCCTCTGATATTTCCTTATCCTCTATTGTTATATTTAGGTCCCCTATAGCTTCCTGATTTATTTTTGCTACTTTTTGATTTTCTAAATACCGTCTTATATCTTGATTTGAAATTTGTTTTTCCACATATAATGCCTCAAAGAATTCTACAAAGCAGTCCTGGATCTTTTCCCTTTCTAAAATAATTTTCCCTCTTTAACTATACTGGTTACCCATCTGTTTTGTCTTTCCTTCTTTAATTTTGCCACTAACCATCTACTTGGTTTGGTCCCTTTAGCAAATTCTGTTTCTGCAATGAGAAATTTAGCTGGGAGGCCATTTGTTCGGTGTTTAAAAGATCCAGTTGATTTATTTTGATTACTATTTGGCTTAGTTTTTTTTACTTAATACATTCTTAGTAAGATCTATTTCTAACTGTTTAAGTTCTTTCTCTAATTTTAGTTGGTGTTCCTTCTTTTCTTTTTTGGGTATTGAATCATGGTTCAGTTCCCAAAAGTCTTTTAAAGCTTTTTCTAAGGCTTCATTTATCTCTTTCTTTTTAACTAACCAATTTTTAAAAATCAATGTTTTGTTTCTACATTACTTTTTCATTTCTCACACAATTGGATTGTGGTCCAGAATTGTTCTGGTTTAATATACAATCTTTTGGTCTGGACAATCAAGTCATCACTGACGCATAGGTAAAAAAAAGGTAAACTCCTTTGTGTTGCCTTCTTTGGAACGCCATAAATCTTTCAGTTTTAGAATATCAGTCAAAGTAAAGAAGGATTTAGGAAACACACCATAGTCCCTCTTTCCCTTTTCCTTTTCCACAGTCCCCCATTAAAGTCTCCTACCAGAATTAATAATTAATATGTAAACTCCAAGATTTTATTTAAAAGTATTTGAAAAATAGAGCTCTTACTGTCATTAGGGGCATATATTCCTACTAATAGAATTTTCTGGTTATTATTTTTTGCTTCAGCACTCAGAGTTCTAGCCTCAGCATCATTAAAGATTTATTTTTATTTATTTTTATTTATTTATTTATTCGATTTGGTAAACCGCCCTACCCCCGAAGGGCTCAGTATTTTGGACTTAAGTTTTCTTTTATATACATTGTTATCCTTCTTTTTTCTTGGTGTAGGATACTGTGAATAATTTTCCTAATTTTCTGCAGGTCAAATAATGTTCATCTCCCTGTTTCACATGGGTCTCCTATAAACAAACAATATCTGCCTTTTCTCTTGCTAGACAGTGAAAGACCTTCTTTTAGCCATTATTTAAACCATTAATATTATTAGAGAAGATTTTGCAAAACGTATTACGCACCATTAGTGATATATAGCAATTGTGAAAAATAAATAAGAAAAGAATGAATATCAAATCAAGAAAGGAGAAATAGGAGACAGAAAATTGCAACAAGAGAGGAATACAAAAAGGGGAGGAAGAAAAGGCAAAAAGAGAAAAAAGAAAATGATGAAGAATGAGAGATTTAAGCCTCTCCACTAACTTACAATGCTTATTATGTTATTTACTTGGAAATTGGAGATGCTTCTTATTTTTCTAAAGAAATTCTTGTGCTTTGGGAGGTGTTAAGTTCACTCTTCTGGAATTCCATGCACATGAAACTCCTTCTGGAATGAGCCATCTGAAATTGATCTCATTTAAACGAAGAACATCAGTTAATTCTGCAAAATCCTTCCTCTTTCTAATCTAACAAGTCTGAAGAGTTACAGCTTTTTAGTTTTTTATTTATTTAAATACTTACATGCCCACTTTTCCCCTAAGTCAGGAGAAAGTACAAGATTAATTGAAACTGCTACAGGGAATATCTTCGACATTTTTGTTTGTGTCTTATGAATTTGGCTACAATTACCCATTTCCTATCACACCCAGGTCTAAGTATGGTTATCTGTGAAGATAATTTGGAATGATGACAAGTTCCAGCTATACTGACAAATTCCAGCTATAAATTGGTTCCCATTTTGTCTCTGGATCTAACAAGATGTTATTCATTAGTATCTTTAAGGGGGCTTTTTTGTCTCAGAATTAGGAATTCCAATGTACCATATTGTACCATACATTCCAACCTGGCCTTTGTCATCTGAGACCACATTCTGCCTCTCTCCTTTATTTGGAGGTGAGTGGCAGCTCGGAGCACCATTGTGGCACCTCAGCTTTTTGAATACCCTCTCCTTAAATATTAATCAAATCTATTGACATTCTAGCAGAGGAAAAATATTTCTCATTTGTGAGGGCTTCCCTGCTTGTTTCTGTTCAATGTTTCTATTTTAGGTGTTTTAAATTCCTTCAGCTGAGTTGCTTGTTCAAATGAGTCCTGTTGTGCTTAATTTAATTTTCTTAATATTTTAATATGTTGATGCCTGGTGGAATTACTATTGCTTTTATTTTAATATATTGTTAAATCTCCTGACAAACAGTTTTGGATTTGATAGTTGGGGTGTAAATATTTAAATGAATAAATACAAGTTTCTCACTATCTTGAGCAGACTAAAAATATAAAGACTGAATGAACCACTGAAAATGAAGGATCAGGATTCCTATTCACAACAGTCAATGGACACTTGATTCATTAGAAACTAAGTTCTTCAAAAACAAAACAGAGCATGTGAACTCCACCACACCATCTTGGTCATGTGTTCTTTCAGAAGGAAAAATATACCTGATCCTAGATTTTTGTATACCATCATAAAGCAATTTTAAATACATAATGTGTCTTGACAGTGAATCCCTGACCTAAAATGTTCACTCTTCCTCATTGTAGGCTGACTCAAGTGTAACAGCAATGACTTAATGATGAGAAAAGGTATTGTCTAATTACTGTTCAACAAGCAGCTTGTATAATGTCAATACTATGTTTCTAAGAAGCAATTTATCATGGTAAACTGTATCAGATACTTCAGCAGGTGTGGAGCCCTCTCACATCTTTAAAAGTTCAATTGAACTTTCTTATAGACATAGACACAACATTTCAATGGTTCAAGCTCTTGTATTCATTCGCACCTGTCTGAATTAACATGCTTTCTGCCATGTTCATCACTGGTGTATCTGTTGCATCTATTACATGGTGTGTCATAGTTCATCCAATTACAGTATCCTGTCTTCACAACTGCTGCTTTTCTGCTGTTTATGCAAAGATTGCTGTTTATGCCAAAGTTCAATTAGGGTTCTCTTAGTGCATGTCTACTAGTCATTATCCTTTTAATGAGAGTCAGCAGAATTACTAATCCTTGTAATACATATTAGCTGCAGCTGGTTAAATTTCTGGCTGAAGTAATTTCTCTGTTACTTAGTTGTATTTGTCTTTGCCAGTGTGACAAGATGCATAAAAATACAGCCATCCAGCCCAGAATGTCAGGTGATCTAAGGGGTATATTCTCATTGCTAGAGTTAGTTTGGATAAGAATGTTTGGCATCCAGGCACTGGTACAAGGTAACAGTGGTAAAAGAGATCCCCTCACCACTTGCTTCTAAATGTAGTTTGTCTGTAGGTGTCAGTTCCAGTATTGATGTCTCTCTCCACTTCACCATTGTCTACTCACAGATAAAGGCCTCTAGTGGCCTCATCTTCTCTTCTTGCAACATACAATCCCAAAGTATGGTTGGAGGGTTATGATATAGGAACTGTGCTGAAGCTAAGTTAGTGTATATCTAATCCATGCTGCCTTCAATTCCATCACTCAAGAAGAACAACTGATTATATTTGTAGCAAATAAATACCATTCCATCCTTGATGTTCTGCCAGTCTGACAGCATAAGAATGATTTCTAATCTTCAAATTCGCAGTCAATTGTGATTGTTTTGAAATAAAATTAACCTTTTTATACCCTTACTAGCAGACCCAGCCATGCGATGCTGTGACAATTGTCCTTCTCATCACAGTCTGCAACCCACACAGATGTCCATGCAGGTCCAATGATCCCCAGCATAGCCTTTTGGGCTGGTCAAATGGAATCCCTCTTTCCCTTTTCAATGCACATCGTTTTATGGTGCTGTCTTGTTTTTTAGTATAAGGTAACCCTTCCCATTCTACGATGGAACTGTCCAGAGTGTGAATCCCACTGTCCATGAGGCTGGTTGACATGCACAGTCCTGGCTTGGGTAAGGCAGAACTGGGGCAAGCAGGCTATCCCAGTCAGGCAACAGAGGCAGGGTGGTGAGGCACTCAGATCGAGGCCAGCTCCCTGGGTTCTTAAAGGACCACATGCAAAAGAAGCAGATCCAGTAGTGTTGGTTCACCCCCACCCTGCGGATTTTCTTAGAAGAAAAAGGCAAACTCCAGCTCACTTTTAGTAAAAGAGAGCTGTGGTGAATATGGGTGAGGGAGTGGGTAAGTGTTGGTTGGATGTGAGGAAGGGCAGGGTGAGGTGTGTGAGGATGAACTGGATGTGTATGCGTGTTGTGTGGTAGCAGTGGGTGAGGCACAGGGAGTGAAAGTTACCTGTGTATGAGGGGGGGGAACCCCACCTGACGTCTCACATGGCAAAGTGTGTATGTGTTTCACTTCCACTCGTATTACCTAACAGTATTACCTATTTACTGTTTTCAATGCTCATCTCTGCCCATCTGCGCGAGCATTCTAAGCCCTCATACCAATCCCTCAGGTCACAGACAGACAGGCTGCACGAACATTCTAAGGGTGACAGTTAAACACAGCCAGCTTCATGGCCTGGTGCACCAGGAAAAAGGTATGGACTTTTGGCAATTTAAAAGTCTGATTACCTGCCTGCAACAGGGAGGAACGTCCTGTGAAAATTTGGGGGTAATCCGTCCAGCAGCTTCTGAGGGAGACCATCAGGGACAAACACACTGTTAGATTTTTATATATATAGATGTAAACAGTGGTGTATTTAAGTTAATTAGCACCCTGGGCAAACTATGCCCCTCCAGCTGTGGAGGACCATACCCACCCACCTGTGAAGGACTATCAGTTGCAGAGACTTTGCTGCCTGTGGAGTTGTGGCACTCCTTTCCCTCCCTCCTGGAGGCAAGTGGCTCTCCTTCCTTGCCCAGGATGGGCCTTGGAGTCAGGCCCATAGTTCCATGCCAGGGGGACTGCTGGTTAGCCACCTCCAAAGGGACATGAGTAGTCCAGAAAGCACTAGTGGGTAGCCAGAGGCCAAGCGGCCATGCCATGTGTGCCTCATGCACCAGATTGGTGACTGAGAGTTGAATGTGTGACATGGTGCTTAGTCTATGGGAGGTGGGACTGGGCGGGGGATATTAAAGGGAAGGAGTCAGCACAGGAGTCTCCACCACTGCTGGTCATAGTGCAAGCAGGAGGGCAGGAAACAAGTGAGAGGAGGCTAGAGGGCAAGGGCTGCCTTCCTGGCCTGCATAGGCTACAGGGAGGAGGTGTAGGGGCTAGGTGGTCTGCCCTATTGTGCCCCACAAAGTTGGCAATGAGGTGGATACCTCCTGATGCCAAACGACAGTGAGGACACCCCCAAAACATCAGAGGACATTTGAGCAAGACCTGAAGACAATGAATTTTGCATGGGAATAGGCCGGAACACTCGCCCAAGTCCAGAAATGTTGGGAGTACTTGTTGCCTGATATGCTACTTAGCATGGGAGGATCTAACTAACTTAGTCATGAGAAACCAATAGGTCATATCATAATGACAGGCAGAAATCCCACTGGTGAACTGAACCACCCCTTCCTCATGCTGGACCCCAGCCATGCAGCAACCCACATGAATCATTCTCACAGATCAGTTCAAAAAAGTAAGCCTGAATGGTATATGGAAAGAGATGCACCTGTTCCACTCCACCTGTTCACTTTGCCATTTTTTCATTATCTGCCTTTACATTCTTTCACATGAGGCATAAAATGCATCTCATTTGTGTCCCCAGTAATCCATGCTTGTTTTATGCAATCAGTCACAGAATGGCAATATCCACATACTAAATGTTCAATCAAGTGCAAATCAAAGTAGAATCCTCAGCAGACAGGATGATAGTATGGATGCATCATGCAAAATTACAAAAGTAGGGAGTATTCTTGGGAGGAAAAAGTAACTTTTTCTGAATACTCATTAAAAGGTTTGAGTAGGATGGAGCCAATTCCAAATCAAGCTGAGAATAGTATGCCCATTGCTAAATTGAATTGTCTTTTGCCAGTTGCTAAATGTTTATATTGTGAAACATTACAATCCTAGTGAGAAGATAAATCTCTGTTGCACAGTTCTTACATTCTAAAATCTGTTTTCATTGCTGCCACAGCAAAAATAGTCTCAAATGTGGTCCCACTGTAAACAAGAAACATCTAATATTTAAAAAGTTCACAACTCAATGTATTTCTCACATGCATTTTTCATAAAATCACACGAAACAAAATTTGAGCGAACTTGGAGCTTCTGCAAGGACATTGAAAGAAGAAAGGATTCTGATTATTATAAACACACATCCATGTTTTATTTACCCAGTCCTTTGTGAAGTATATAATATATCCATAGGCAGAGTTTCACTCTAATATGTCCATTGAAGTTAACAGGCTCATAAGGGTGTAACTGAATAGAGTGCACAATTAGATTTGCTCCCTGTCTTGTGGTCATGTCAATTCCTCACTCCACTGCAGTTTACCAGAAATGTTCAGAGTACATGTGTACCTCAGCAAAGATGAAGTCTCTTCACTTAGGAAACCTTGGATTCAACCAGTATTTTTAGTGAAGGGAATATTTATCTGTCATGCATCCTTCAAAGTGCTAATTCCCAAAGGGGCAATATACATATATTTACCTTTTCAGAACACACAGAGTCCCTTTGTTGTCCATATGCTCATGATGTCTGCAATATACATGTCTTTCTTCTAGACACTCCAGTATGTTGGGGATTTCACTAGCATAAAGTTCCCTGAAACACTAAACTTCTATCACAAAAAATGAGCAAGGAAGACAAAATATTTTTCCATTATAAACAGACCAACAATTTTGGCATCCATTCTGTAAATGTTTTTAACCTTTTGATAAATGCAGCCTACAAATGCAGTGATTTCTAATCTCTTAGCAACTGATTATTACCTGTCACACCCTATGATATTATAAATAGCATATCTCATATGGCAATTCAATCATACTTTCAAATAATTTCTGAAACATTTCTATTGAAATCAAATTGCACTGCTAAACCACACTTAGTTATTTAGTTATTTCATAATGGGAATACTTTTTGCCATCATTACTTTAAAAAAAAACTTGAACCCCATATAAAGTAACAAGGAATACTTTTAGTCCATAAAGATCTTTTCATCTATTGTGCATAAATTCATGTACACACATATACTAATTCTTCCTAATGAAGGCAGGATTGACTCTCAAACACTTCTATCCTGAAAATCTCTAAGGTCCATTCTGCACAGCACAAATTGAAAAAGTCTTAAAATGTCTTACAAAGAGTTGGCTTCTGGGTGCTTTCCAGAGAGTAAAGGTGTCAGAGGAGAAAAGACATTGTTTCCTGCCCAACTGTTTTGCTCGCTGGTCAGTTTCACTCTCAGCTTGCACCCAACATTTTGGGTGCAGCTGAAGGAATTCTCCCTGCCGCCATTTGCTGAAGGTTGCCCCAGGATGTTTCCTCTGCAGGCTCTGATTCTGGGTACCTTTTCAGCTCAAAAAGTACATACCGGTAGTTGTACTCAGCTGGTCCTGCCAATCCTGGCAATATATGGTTTTTCTATTTTTTAATTATAATTATTTTGGAGGAGCTATCTTCATAGCAATGCAGATACAAAAAAAGAGATTCTAAGCCACTTGGAAGACAGGTCTGCTGTCCATTGAAAAGCATTGGGTCACCTGCCCTCTGAAGACCAACTTCATTTTTCTGTGTACTAAAAAAATTAGTCTGCAAGAGGCAGGTCAACCCAATGCTTTTCAATGAGCCACAGATCTGTCTTCTGAGCAGCTAAGATTCTCTTATGTGTGTCTGCATAGCTGCAAAGATAGCTCTTCCAAAGTTTTTTTTAAAAAATCAACAGGATCAACTGAGCACAACTGTGTGCTTTCTAGGCTGAAAAGGATTGGAGCTTGAAGAGCAAACGTCCTGGGGCAACTGTTAGTATATATACATACATAAGCCTTCATTGGCATAATTGGAAAGCAAAATGAATATGTTAGTAAATGACAGCAGTGAGGATCCCTTCTGCTGCAAACAAGTTGGATGCAAACTGAGGGTGAAAACAGACCAGAAAGTTAAACGGTTGTGCAGAAAACTCTAGAAGCCTCTTGACCTCTGTATTCTGTGTAGCCAGACAGGAGATGTCTTGCAGGAGGCTTAGGGAAAAAATGTGCACTTCGAAACATTTTTTTAAAAAGACAACTTGAGTAGAAATAAAGTGTCCTAAGGATGTCTTGGGGAAAAAGCTATGTGGAATGCCTTCCCAGGATGACTTTTTTTTGGTATCCTCAGGATGTCTTATTTCAGCTATGCAGAATGTTTCTAAGGTGCTCCTAGTCTCAAATCCAGCCACTCTGTTGCAAATGCAGCTCCTTTTTTAAAGTAACTCCTGATGTTACCTTTCAGTGCACCTTCCACATGTTCAAACTGATAATGCCAACCAATTCTTTGCACACCATGGTTATTCCAAAGCAGCAAAGAATTATCTGTGCAATTTTAGCTATTAGGTGCAGAAATCTCATATATATGTATAAAGGTATGAAAAAGTTAGATGCATACCTTAAGTCTTTGTAAGCCAGATTCTTTAATAGTGGAAGTCAAGCTAGTCATGTTGGGAAATCAGTCCAAGAATCATTTCCATTAGTTTTATTAGGACATGTATCCAACAACTGTGACTCTCCCTCATCCCACATACAAATCTTAAAATCTTATATTAAAAAAATCTTGTCTTGTAAAATTACAATTTTGGTAGCCTGTTGGGGAAAAATATTTTGGAAAATCCTATCTTTCTGAAATCCCCAGATTTTAATGATAGACTGTAAATGCTCAATAAGAGGGAACACCTGTCCCAATTAAAATTGCCTTGCCTATCACAATAATGTGGGATGCAGTGGGTTCATCCTTAATTGATACTGATCTGGGACATGAAATATCAGTGTAATATTCTACAATTAGCATGACTAGCTCTGTTCTGTGATTACCTTTGGTGAGTTAAACCTTTATAAAGCCATTCAGATGGGATTCAGACATTATTCTTTAATCACTACTAAAACTACAGTGGCAGGGGGAAGCACTACTAAAGCTAATCACACACAGTGTCTCCAAGGGAGGCTTCATTTGTGAATTTCACAAAAGAAGGATGGCACAGCTGTCATGGGTTCATGGCTCCTCAAATGCATTTCTTTTTCTCTTCATTAATCTGTCAGTAATTCAATCTATCATGCCCGTGTTATAATCATATCTTACATTTCTCTCCATTACACTGGAACAAATTACAACATTCTTCATTTCAGAAAGTCTCAGCTATTATTTCTGCTGTGAATACCATCTTCATGTTAAGGTGACTTTATCATGCTTAGGTAAAGGGAGGAAGGATAATGGCTAATAGACTGGAGCTCCATCCAATGAGTTGGGGGTTTTGATGTGGGTCACTCAGATGACTCTGAATGTAAGAGGTTATGTTGTGTCTTTCCCCAAGTTTGCAATTAGGGAAAATTACCATTAGATTTACCTCTGTTCCTGAATGTCCAAGTGACATTCATAGGTCCATGTTCTATGAACTTCAGCTGAAGCACCCATTGCATTGTCTTCAAGTTAGGCAAGAAATTGCTATCAACATTCAAAAATTTAGCATCAGTAATTTCCATGTTATACTTCAATGCATTTCTCATAGGGTTGCCCTAGAACCGTGGTGGCGAACCTTTGGCACTCCAGATGTTATGGACTACTATTCCCATCAGTCCCTGCCAGCATGGCCAATTGGGCATGCTGGCAGGGGCTGATGGGAATTGTAGTCCATAACATCTGGAGTGCCAATGCCAAAGGTTCACCACCACTGCCCTAGAAAGACATGTGTAAATTATATAAGTTCAGCATGAGCTGTCTAGGTGATTAACTGAGACTCACTACTTTTAGCATATTAATCCAGTTCACAGAAAGCTGATCTGGCTCCTATTTTATTTCTGGGTGCAATTCAAAATGCCAGCATTGACCTATAAAGGTCTAAAGAGTCCAGGACAAGGGAAGAGAAAGAACCGTCTCCTATGAATCTCTATGTCTCAGATGTCTGTTACCAGAAGTTAGTTAGTTAACAGGGACAAAGCTTCTTACTGATAGTATCCAAGCTATGAAATTCCTTCCCTAGAAATATTAACAGAGACCCTTTCCGCACGGGCGGATTATGGCGCCCTGGAGACAGCAAAAACGCCGTCCCCAGGGAGCCATTCGCACAGGGGGCGCAGCTGCTTCGCAGCCGCGCCACCCTCGCCCCGCCCGAGTGGCACGAAGCCGCCGTTTCCCAACCTCGCTTGGGAAGTGAGGTTTATGGGAAACAGCGGCTCCAAGGCACCCTCCCCCCTTCCGCCCTCTACCTACTGTGTCCGTGGCTGTCCGGTGCATTGCCGAGGCCTGGAGACATGCCCCCCTGCCCTGAGACGCTGGAGCACTCGCGCAGGGCAAGGGGGGCATGTCCCCAGGCCTTGGCGACACGCTGGACAGCCACGGACACGGTAGGTCGGCCGGGCGACGGCGCTCCACGGTACCATCTTCCCGGCTGTTTCTGGGACCGTTCATACGCCAACCCAACCACCATTGTCGCCGTGCAGAAACGGCCATAGTGTCTATCCTTATTAACTTCTAGTTGCAAATTCAAAAAGTATTATTTAAGATCTTTAGAGGAGATAACATAAAATTATTTCAAGTTATCACTTAGATGGTGTTATATTTCATTTCATTTCATATGTTTGATTGATGTGGTTGAGTGCAGCCAGGGACAGCACCATGACAGCATGCCCATACCATCTCCAATGGGGTTTCAGGCAGAGCAGGAAGGGATTTTTTTTAAAAAAACCTAGCCTCCTGAAAAATCTTATTGGGAATACTTAGGCCACATTTTTTGGTAGTGCAAGTCAGCTCCTGGCAGAGGCATATCCAGACTAACAGTCTTAAAGTTAGCTATTCTCTTAGGCGCACGCCCAGAACTTCCCCCTCCATATTAGTGGAGGCTGTTGTAGCAGAGGCCCACCCCTGCAGGGCTAAGCTTTCTGGTATCGGTGCTTTGGTAGTTGCATGGCACTAGTGGTGTGGGCACCAGTGCAACCCAACCACTGTTTCCAGTGCAGCTTTGGATTACAGGTTTAATATTCATTGAATTAATTAATTAAAAAAATATTAAGTCAATCTTTGAAATTAACAACAAAAACTCAATATTACTGTTACACTTGAAAATATAGAATCACCTAACTAGGTCTAATGCAAAGATCTGTTAATTGGACAAGATAATTCTATTCTGCACATTTTTTCCTCTGAGGAACAATGATTTTTTCCATCCTTTTTGGAAAAAACCCTTCTCCAACAAAAAAAGTCTGATCAGATAGGAGCCACTGGAACTGCCACTGAAAGATAGTAAGCCAACTTTTGTCCAATGGAGAATTTAACAGGAGAGAGAGAAATAATTTCTTCAGGACCTTCAGTGTAATTAGGTATTTTTAACTTAAAATGTCAGTACTCATTCATAAGGTTGCATCAATTTCTATCAATTCCCCTTTCCCTCTGCAAATCCCCACTAGGCTGTTCCTGAGGGTCCACTAATCCATAAGAACAATATTTCAGAAGGCTCAATAGACTGCAGCAAATGAGGGGGATTGCTTCTTTCCTCCTAAGAAAAAGGAAAATTTTCTAAGTGTCTTTCTGAATACAAATCATTATCTGGTAATACTTAGTACAGCCCTGTAAACTATAAGTGAAATACAGTTGAGTAATATATTGTATATATTGTAGCTGATCTGGTACACTCACTGAGTCGTTATCATATCATCCATCCATTGACTGCACCATTTTTAAAAAAAAAATAACAGTGAAATTAGCAATCAAATGCTGCAGCTAAATTACATTCAAGCACAGAAATAATCCTATGTGTATTGCCTGGTGCTGCCAAGCACTATACTAACTTAACTTCAGACATTTAAAAAAGTCTTTGTTGGCATTGGCACAATATAGCGGATCTTCCCGGTTGTCAGCTCCTGCCGTTAATTGGACTGAGACGAACACGGAGCGTGCGACAAACTATAATTCGGGTCGACTTGGATGTAAAACAAGTTTCATCCCCACTGAAGTTGGGGCATTTTGCATGTGGCAAGTGCCAACATGTTCTATGAATACTGATAGGATAGAGATCCCTGGACTTAGGACAAGTTGGCAGTTAAAATCGCTCACTTCACATGAGACGACCCATTGTGTGTACATTTTTCAATGTCCCTGTCCCAAATTATATGTGGGGAAAACAATCCGCGCCCTCAAAACCTGAATCTCGGAGCATAGAAGTTGTATCTGATTGGGTAAAGATGATGCACCCCTAGTAGAACATTTTAAAGAAATGGGACATGTTGACACGGACCTGAACTTTGGTATAGTACTACACTTTCAGGACATAGTTCTGTTTACAAATATAGATGAAAGAATCTTACAGGCTGAGAACAGAATGGTTTATACATTCCAAACAGATAAATTGGGTTTGAATAAGGCACTGGATTATGCCTGTCATTTGTAAATGATCCCCTAGGCTCAGGTGTGACTAATTACGGAAAGGTCATATATTAGGTGCACAAGTATTGGTTGGAACACAATAGTAAGGTGTTATGGGAAGGTTCAGCTCCGTAAAAGAGAGTTTGTAAGTATAAATCCTGCAATGTAATTTTGAATGAATAATTTATGAATGGGAATATGTGAATGAAATTTGTTAATATAGTACCAGTAACTGGATTTTGGGTTTACTCTACAGATTACCCATAGGAAACCTCTTTAAACTATTTCCACAATAGAGTGTGAGGCTGATGAAGCTAACAAAAAACGTGGATTATGCGCAATGCGTTTCCTTTGAAAATTGGATTTATGGATGGTTATAGGCTGGATACATACCTGTGTGGATGTCGATGAAGTTGGATTTCCTTAAACATTAAAAATTTATTATTTGGAATTCATGGACTAATACAGACTGGACACTGACCTGAATGGAAATTATGAATTGGACTTATAGAGTGCTACAGATTGGACACTTACCTTTGGAATGTTGAAGATTTAAGTTTACATTGAATTCTACATAAAAATAGAGAAGAACTTTATCTTTTTGTTCTTATGAACTTGAGTTAAACATATATGTATGAGTCAAGCAAATATATCTATATATGTATATGGCAGTTGTGATGAGAAATAAGACAAACGTAAGTGTATCTGAATAATAACTTTATTTGACACGACAGCTGGGGTGCAACAGGTATTTTTGATTGGTTACTATATTACAAACAACAGCAGGGCAAAGAGGATTAACAGATCTATAACACACTTTAACTATATAGCACAAACAGCAGTTGTTTGTGCCTGTATAGCTACAATGCATATTTCCATATGAGTAGATGGTGAATGATAAGTATAAAATCTATTTAGATTTGGGGAAAATGATTGGTTAATCAGGGGACTTTGTCTAACATTTGTCAAGCTTGCTGTGCTGTGCCAATTTAATTGGGTAACCAGGTGAAAGCAGAAGTTTTTACCGGAAAGCACTTGACCATAACAGATGTAGAACCTGTGGAAAACAGAAGTGACAAATTCACCAAGCACAAGATTGACTGCAAGACCATTGACTTATGCCAGCTTGTGATTAAAATAATATGTATTAAAAGCAATTGCTTCAACTCCAGCATAAATGCTAAATTTCATCTAGCTGTGTATTTGTAAGCTGAAAACATTTCTCCAGGTGTGCTGGATATGAACTTGGTTGATAAAAGAAAGGAAGAATGAGGGTTAAGAGAAGACTGTTGCTCTAGGTCAGAAGTCTGCAACCTGCGGCTCTCCAGATGTTCATGGACTACAAATCCCAATTGGCCATGCTGGCAGGGGCTGATGGGATTTGTAGTTCATGAACATCTGGAGAGCCGCAGGTTGCAGTCCCCTGCTCTAGGTCAAAGAAGTGAAGGTCCCTCTCCCCTTAAAGGTGTCCAATGTCCTGACCTGGGTACAGGAGACAATTCACCTTACTTAGGCACAAGGCTTAGACTTCAAAGCACCTGTGATTTCCACATATTGAAATTGGACCCCTCAAGAGAGAAGGTAGAGGCAAAGGAAAAAAAGAGTATAAAATCAAGGGCTGCTCAGAGGTAAGGCATACATCTCCTTTGATAGTTTTCTTTTTGCCAGTCAGCTTTGATACTTTAGGCTTAGCCAGTGCTCTTGGGTGAGTGTGCATATGTTTTGTTAACCAAAGTAGTGAGAACCGTCACTGGCCCACCAATAAAGACACAAGACACCTGTTATGGTAATAAAATTATTATCATAACAGCTTGTTTATTGATTACAGGTTAAACGAAGCAGAGACACAGTATAGGAGAAGGATCCTGATCACCGGGTTGTATGCTTGCTGAACCCAAAGCATTCCTTCCCCAAGCCTAAGTCCTGGGGAAACCTGGAGCAGCAGGTTAGTGGTAACCACATGGGTGCTGGCAGCTTGGATCCCCCCCCCCATACTGCCTTGAAAGAGAACATTGTTATTATCTCCAAGAGCAGGGGGCAATGCCCCAGGTGGGGATCCCTGAGAATTATGTCCACCCTCGATAAGGCCTGCTCTAGTGGGGCTGCCCCAACTAATGCAAAGGAGAAAGAGAGCAGGAGCCATGTGTAAAAGGCTGCCTGTATATGGGCCCTGCAGTTCTTGGAGACCTGCCATTTGTGTGGTTGTGCTGGTCATTGGGCCAATTCCGTGCAAGGAAACCTGCCTGGAGAGCAGCTCATAGCAGCTTGTTCAAGCCTAGTTTTTTGAGGAAGAGGCGGCCTTCCTCCTCCCAGCAGTGGTCCCCACAGAAGAACCTGTCTGAAGTTCAGCCCTCCCCACTGGCTGGTATGTGCTGGGGGTTCACCTGTTTGCAACCTGTCTGGTGCTGGTGGTCATGCACCACTGAGTTCCAGCCCCCTCCCAACATATGGCTGAGCCCTTTGCCTCCGGCTCCTCAGAAGAGCTGTGAACCTTTTGGAATCACGCTGCAGGCTGCACACCGACCACCCAGAAAAGATTAAAGTCAGCTGCAAATAAAGGTGGACTAGCTCATTAAAACCCTGAGCTCCCAAACCAACACTGTTCCAAAGGGGGGGGGGGATACACACACACACACACACACCTGACCAGCATCCACCCAAAGGTCCTTCATACTGCAGGGACTTGCTGAGGAATGGGCCCCAACTGGACTGCCACCACCACGACTGCCAGTCCTGAGTCTTTTCTCTCCACTGGGATGAGCTGTGCCGCAAGCGAGGACAGGTGGGCAAAAGCTGATGGAACTGCTTTGCACTACCTCTCATGGGGACTGACGAGTTCCAAAGCGAGCTGAGGCAAACCGAACAACTCTGAGAAGCTCTGAAGCTGGCTGAACAAAAAGGCATGGGCCCACCTTGCATTGTGAAAATGTCTGTATGTTGGCTCTACTCCCAGCAGACCATGCAGCCCTGTGTAGGCCAGTCTCTATTGCCAGCCCTGCTGGGTACCACGCATCCAGTGCAGGGAAGGGGGAGTTTGGCCTTGGCTTCCCCTCCCCTGGGCAGCAACAGCAGTGCAGGTAAGTCATGAGCTGTGTTTTGTTGCTAGAGCTAATTTGCAGCTCATTGTAATCAGTAAAATCTGCACCTTCCTTATTATTAGGATAGCGAGCCTGATAATTTCCCCCTTGATCCCCAGCACTTGGAATGGCCTTGGTGAAATCAATCTAGAAGTGAGTCAGTCAATGAAAGATTTGTTGTCCAGTCGATTACATTATTACAAGATAGTCAATGCTGCAAAAGTTAGTAGTAACTTTAAGTACTGTTGAAAATCATGGAATGGGGCTTAATAAATTCAGTTCCTTCCTATCTAAATTCTGTGCATGGAAGTGTAATTTCCTCACCCACCTCCTCCCCAAACAGCCCCAAATACCTCTAAAATCCTGCTTTTGAGGGACAGGGGATCACCCCCCATCTCTTGCACACATTGATGTCTATAATGAGATTTAGCACACTGATTTCTTGGGTCTGAATCATGTCTAGCTTTGGTGGTCTATATGCACTTGTATTTCAGAGTCCAAAAAAAGGTAATTATTTGAAATATTCAACTAGATAATGGCTTCTTGATCATTATGTAAAGTTTCTAATCTGTTTTCTGGAGGCTATGTTATTATTGTGACAGACAGCAAAATGAATCTAAATATTATTCTAACAAACTATCTTGTTCAATGTTTCAAAAGGGGTACATTTATTTCCTAGACGCTGAAAATTTTGTTTTGTGGGTTGCAGTTCACATTTATTGTTTTGATGTTTACTAAACAAAAGATGACAACACACTCGAAAAAAACTGGAAGTAATTTATCTATGTACAATGCCTTTCCAGCTTTGCTTGAATAAGTAGAAGCATCCTGCTGGCCACTGATCCCTTTCAGTTTTCCAAAATGATGACCAAAGATCCAAGCAGAACTGCAAATGAAATTTCATGGGAACCCATCAGAATAAGGCTTAGCAGCTCAACAGCCATATAAATCCTAATATCTCAATGGAACATTTGTTTTTCATTCTTTGCTTAGAGATATTAGCTGAACACAAGACAAACACATTTCTATACTTTGCGCCATTAGCTTTATCTACATAAACGTCCTCACAGGCTATTCATCCAATATTAGCTTCCATTTTTGTAGGATATGGATATTCCTCAGAGTTGTGCCTCTCCTATTATTTTATAGTCTTCCAGTGTAACCATTCCTTTAGGGCAAATATTTCTCTATTTCCAGTGGCACTTTTTATTTTCAAAGAAAGATCTAACACAGAAACCAGTGCCTAGAGGTAGGCATATTTTTAAAAATTGATGGAGTCTTTCTTCTTTTTGATATTGCAGTCAAATATCAGCCTGGTCATCTACTCATTTTAATTTGGTTGATTAATTGACCAGAAATAATCTACAGAATAGAAGCATATCAGTCTTAAATTATGATTTGTTGAAGATGTTCATGTCTAGTTGTATTCAATTGGAAAAACAGGAAACCATTGTCTACTGTTTGAAAATAACTTTAGATGTGTTTCCTGGTCAGAAGTTGTAAGTACATTGCTTGCAATGTCATATTAACCCATGATTAATTAGCTAACCAATTAGACTGAACAACTCAACTAAAGCTTTTAATTTTTTTTCATTTAAGTGAAGTGTAGATATAGTTATTACATGTCTAGGATCATTTTTAAAAGTGTGATATTTAAGTATGATATTTTACCAAAAATAATAAATGAAGAAAGGGCCCTTTTTGTAAATGAGCTTTTAAGCACACAGCTGTCATATAACATTTGCAAACTCTGCCTTAATCCTGAGGGCTATAGGCTTTTTTAATTCAATGAAAGCTGCAATTTTAATTAATTAGCAGCTGGGACTTTAAGGACACAGCTGAAATTGAAAGCTCCTCAATAAAATTGCAAGAGTATTCAAGTTTGGATGGCAAACAGGAACATTTTTTAACTTTATCTACATATCTGATTTGATTTACTATCAGTAAAGGCTAGGACAATGTTGCCGGACTCTGAATGACTTGCCATCTCAGTGCAGCAGTTTATGATATTGACTTGATTAATATTAGGTGTTTTCTGAACCATTCAGAATGGCAGATGTTGAAGGCAATTCTGAATTTTCTCAAGTGGATGTGGACTGGTTGATGAAAAATTTTCACTTCCCTCAGCTTAAGTATGTCTATGTGTTCCTCAAATATCCAAGCCTCTTGAAAGGGAAGAAAAGGATCAGCTGGCCAATGAATCACCCAGTGTTCGGTATCTTAATTGCTATTGCTGGGATATCTGTCTACAGTGAAGAAGAAACTTACATCAGGGGTGAAATGGAAGAAGCAAAAAGTTTCTGTCTTTTTTTAATTGTTATTGCCTAACAGTGATGGAAAATATGCAACTGATATATATCTTTGTCCTCATATCTACCTTTACCCCATATATCTGGGAATGTATTTCTGGAGTTACTGCTTTGTTTGTTTTTTGTTCCTTTCTAGCGTTATCGTTCTATGAATTAGTGTTCTGCTTGCTAACATCATTAACTAACATCATTAGCTAACATCATTAACAATCACCTCTAATGGAAACCACAGAATGGTACTTACTCCGCCATCTTAAATCTGATGATCTTTTGCACTCATCCCCCATACTGGGAGCAATATCTTCTACAGATAATTTTTATCAAATTTAAAAGACATAAGTGAAGAATATGAACATGTAGGTCTTTAATTATTAGTTACAATATTTGAATACAAAATGTCTACAGCAATCCAGTACCATATGGCATTTGTCCATGTAGGTTAAAGGGGACTCCTCTTTCTCTAGCCTAAAAGCTGGGTGGATTCCCCCACCCCCACATGAACTCCTGTAGACTTCATTTATTTATAATGGATCTCATCTCTTTCTTCATACATATGATAATATAATAAAATCAGTAGCAAATGACAACACCCATTATCTGACAAACCTCAAGAGTATAACGTTTAGTATTTTAGTTTTATAGGCTACCCTTCCCCCAGAAGGGCTCAGAGTGGCTTACAACATGTACCAGCACAATAAAAATCAAGAAAATCAACAAATATATCTAAAATAATTTGGAGCCATTCTAAAACTTGAGGGACAACACTACAATAACTTCCCATGTCACACCAAATCACACCAACAGGAAGCAAAAGGGATGGAGGAGTGGAGGGGAAAAGGGGGGAGGAAGGGAATTTGGACCCAAGTATACATGATTTTTTTAAAGAGTGGTGGAGGGAATCATTTTCCTGTAAGAATAGTTCCCCCATTGACATTTTGCTGTGGAAAACAGTTCAGGTGGATGCAAGAGCCCACTGTCCCCTAGCAGTGGTATTCTTTCCCCAACTGTGTTTTCCTTTCTTTTGAAAATACATTCCAGGCAGCTGCAAGGACACAGAATTAGATTCAACCTTGACTTCATTCTTTAAAAAGAAGATACCAAGTTTGTCTCTTTTTAGGTTATCAATGAATGCAAATGTTTGATCTATTAATTTATAGAGGTCAATTGAAATGTACTGTGTTTTTCAGACAGTCCTATCAAAGATGCCGGACGCTTGGCTGTGGCACCACAGCCATGCCAAGCCGTTGCTCTCATGGAGGTTTCCCAGCAGTGCAGAAAGGTTTAAAATGCCCCAAAGCCTCTCCACCACCAGGAATTAATAAACTTAATAAACTTATGCCATCTTTTTTGCTGCATAGGTCTGCAGCCCTGGCCATTGGCGTAACAGGGCAAATGGCTGGGAGGAAATCAACTAATGTCGGTTCCTCCCCAGCCATGCCCCTGGACATCCCCCACTATGCCAACGGGGATGTAGGTGGTCAGGAATGCTGGTGCAGCATCCTGTGCTGATTCACACTGCCAGGGAGGTGGTGACTGAACACCAGCAGATCAGCTCCTCTGTCAGGGTAAGTACCCCAGGGTGGCAAATCTGCACATGCAGCACCTCACCACTCCCACCGGTGGATTTCTCCCCCTTTTGGATGGTGCTCAGTTTTAGAAAAATAGTCTGTATTCCAAGGAGCTTGCAATCCAACCTTTGAGGTAAATGAGGCAAGAAGGGAGGACAGTGAGGGACATAGTAGGATTTTATTACGTTTATAACTACTTAGATTTTTTCTCATGAATAAGGAATCAGAGGGTCTGCCAAAGGCTTCATGGGAATCAGAGGTTTAATGGATAGATTTAAAGGACATGAAATGGGTATCTGTGTTTTGTAATTCCAGGCAACTATGGAGAAAGAGTGTGATCATTTGAATATGCAAAAGATCTTCCAACAGTTTAGAGTAACAGAGCAGGAGGACTGAAGTTCACAGGCAAGGATTGTTGAGGTGTGGCAACCAAAAAATAAATAGGGGCAAATGATAAGGAGTTTATACTGTATCCAGTGAAGACATAAAGCCAGTGATGGGTTTAAAGAATGACACTGCAAAGTCAGAAAAACAAGAATGGGAAAAGATAAGGTTGAAGGACCAAAGGACTGGAAAGGAGGTTGCAAGAGATAACAGGAATTTAAACTTCAGCAAGTAGAGAGGACAAAGATTCAGAACAACCTGAATAAAATAAAGCTGCATGCAACTATGCAGGTGTGAAGCTGCTTCTATGAAGTCTAGAAACTACAAGAGCAGAATTGTAGATTCTTAAAGTTTTAGTGCCATTTTGAGTTGAAGCCAGGTAATGAACCCTAAGAAATAAGACAGGATAATGTATAACCTAATCAGCAGCAGCCTGATTTCTAGTAGCAACAGTTGTAGACCAGGTTCTTCTTCTTTGTGCCAGAGATAGATTTTTTAAGCTGAATACTCTAAATAGTTAAATAGATGCACTCTTAGTGATAGTAAAGTTTAAGAGTCTGACTAGAAAATACATCACACAGCAGCCTTGCTGGAACTAAATAAGCCAAAGATTAAGTGAGCCTTTCTAAATCCACTTCAGTTAAGGGGCTTTAAAAGGGTGTAACTTTCCTTAGGGTTACCATGTCTGGTCAGTGTTTGAATGGGAGACTTGCTGGGAATCCTGGGGCCATTGCTTTCTATTCTTGTGATCCTGAATAATTTTAAAATGGAAAAAATACAACAAAGATAAAATAATTGATTGAATTCAAGTAATCTTATGGATCACTATCTTGGGAACAAACTATGAACTTAAGATTCTTTCCAGCAATTAAATTATGGGTGCATTACAGAAGACATATCAAGACTGAATACCAAATATGAAATGGATAATAGGCAGCAAATTAATTAGCTGTTATCTGGTTTTCAGATCACAAGGAAGCTCTGTTCTTCAAGTTATCATTTCTGACATGCCAACATTGTGTTTGCAGAAGTATCACTTTGGGCCATGTTATTAGATAACAGTTGAGACATACAAAATGACAGCTTGATAGGTCAGTTTGATATCTCCCTTTCTACGTAGCAAAAACTATGTGATTCCTTTAGGGAAAACCAGGGCAGGGGTAAAGGAAACATGGGTTGTACCTTTCCATCATAAAGCCTACAAAAAAATCAGATTCTGTTCTTGCAGACCAATAACTCTGCAAACCAGTTTCTATCAATCAAACCCTACTAAGCCAGAAATCTTAAATGTGTTCAAAACTACCATGAAGAAAGAAGCATAAAATTATTTATTTTATTTTATTGAATTTGTATACCGCCCTCCCCTGGAGGTCTCAGGGCAGGGTCCAACAATCATATACAAACATTTAAAACAATCATATACAAACACTTAAAACAATAATAAATTAAAACAGTCAATCCCCACTAAAAGGAACCATAAATATAAAATTTCCATACTTTCAGACAGCATTAAAATGCTCCCTCAGTTTCTCACCCCCTCCCTCACTCCCTCACCCCCTCCCTTGTGACCTACATTAAATTGGCATAGATTTTGCATGGATTAAATTGTGAATGTCTCTGGATTTTTGCCACTTTGAAATTGTTAAGTACTTGCTTACTTTCCAATATTATTCATCTAATAATAATAATGTAAGTACTTAACTATGTAAGTACATAACTTTTGAAGGAAAATTAGACACCATAGCTGTGTATTGAATTTGTACTCAATATTGGAATTTAACTTACAAGTGTATATAACTGGCATTAAAAATACATGTCTAAAGGGCCATTTCATATGCTGATGTGTAAAATCTTTTAAAAAATCAACTAAGTAATTAAGAAACCTTTATGATGTTGATTTTTTGAACAAGTGTGTTAAAAGTGTTTAGGTAACTTTCTGAGATATGTTCTTGAATTAGCGCCTCACTATTTATTTACACTATTATAGTTTGAACATGAACCCATTAATAACTCCTGGACATAAAGCATGTTCTGATGTGGATAGCCCAGGCTACCCCAATGTCATCAGATCTCAGGCCAGCCCTGGTTAGTGTTTGGACAGGATACACCAAGGAAGTCAACAGTTGGGACCCAGACATAAGCAATGGGAAAACCTCCTCTGAATGTCTCTTGCCTTGAAAACATCAAGGGGTCTCCGTAAATCAGCTGTGATTTGACAGCAAAAAAAGAAGACAGCAAGATTGTGTGTGTGTGTGTGTGTGTGTGTGTGTGTGTGTGTGTGTGTGTGTGTGTGTGTGTGTGTGTGTGTGTGTGTGTGTGTGTGTGTGTGTGTGTGTGTGTGTGTGTGTGTGATGTGGTTTCCCATTCAGTCTTGCCTTAACCCTCTGTTCATGACTCCAGTTAATGTTCTGGATGACCTATGTATTGGTCACTCATAAACTACACTGATGTGTCTTTTATTATGCTAGAGTTTTAAAGAGAAATTCTCTTAATTCTTCCTTACCAATTTCTCCCTGAAATTCAACAATCTATTTCGTTCCCCCTTTTTAGGAATCACATGTCAGTTTTCTATTCAATTCCATTTTGCTCAAAGAGAAATTCAGAGAGGAGGGTAAGGAAGGGAAGTTAGGCAGTATTTCTGAATTTTACTGGGTAGATGCTCAGAGGAAGGCAATGTTTTCTCAAACTTTCCTATAGTCCTGTTGAAACACAAGCTTGTTTGTTTACAACATTTATATCCCATGTTTCTGCCCTTACAAAGGCTGACAAGGCTCTTGTGCAACCTAAAACAGCTGCAAGGACAGTTGTGCAACCTAAAACAATTACAAGGGTAGAAGTTACAGCTGGTTGCATTTATTTCTCCATGTGGCATCTAGAGATCTCGTGCTATTACAGTTGATCACCATACCATCAAGATCAGTTCCCCTGGTTAAAATTACTGCTTTGGAGGGTGGACTCTATGGCGGATTCCGCAGGGGCCAAAAACAGCAGTATGAAAACAGTGTGAAAATGGTGTAAAACCTTTTACACCGTTTTAAACCATTTTACACCATTTTCACACCGCTGTTTTTGGCCCATGCAGAATCCACCTATGGCATTATATCCTGCTGAGGTCCTTCCCCTCCCAAACTTTGCCCTCACCAGACTCCATCCCTAAAATCTCCATGTAGTTCCCAACCTGGAACTGGAAACCTTATATAAGGTGGTGAGTCAGGCCCAAGCATCCAAGTCTTCATAACTTCTTTTTAACATCAAAGGTAACAAAAACATAGGAGTCAACACTAGAAAGTGGGTACATATAGGAATCTCTAAGGGTACACTGGAATTTCTATGTCTGCACGGATTCACTACAGCAGGACAAATAGTTTGTTTAATGCATGCCTCTCTGCTGTATTGCCCTATGTCATAAAATCAGAGCCAAGAGAATCAGGGTCAAAAGAGGCCTCATCAAGACCTCTTACTTAACACTTTAAATGTAATGATAGCTGGAAAGTGTGAGCTACAGATTAGCTTTACAAAGCTTGTAGAAATGTTTGTCTGTTCCTGCATCATTATAATAAAATTCAGACAACAAAAGGAACACAGATTCAAAATCACTAAATATACTATGCTATAAATTGACAACTAGCCCTAGAGCCATAACACACTTTCACAGTAAGTAAGGCTAATGACAATCTATTATTCTTGCCTGAAACAAAGTCTGGGCCTTTGTTTCAGTATTTTGGAATATTTTGCCCCCTGGAACAAGTCTTATACAGATAGCCTATTAGGATGGTACATCAAATTAACACATTGAGAGCTCACTATGCTTTCAGCTCAGTACTTCATTCATATCGCACTATAAACAGGAATGAAAAGGAAAAACATTCTGTATACATTAGTTCTGTATGACACATCATTTTAAGATTAAAAAAAACCAGTTGCATTATTACACACTTTTTGTGTGATCCCTGAATAAATGCTTACCTAAAATCAGCCTGCAATTGGGAATGTCTTGGAGTTTTTACATTTCTGTACAATTCTATTATAAACATTAAAGCTTTTGGATTTTCCAATAGCTGGAGGAAGTAATTTTATTAACCAGCAAGAACGCATAGCCTTTCAAAGCTTGCCCTAAAGCAACAGATCCTCATTCAGATAATCTAGTTCTAGGAATGAGTGGACTTTAAAAAAGCAATACTGATATGATCACCCATATGACCATATCAAGATACATTTGGGTACAGTGTTATATTATGCCATTGCTTTCTACATTACAGTGTATTCAACTATCCAGAATTTGCATAGTGGGACTGCCTCTCTTCCCCCTTCTCCCTCTATCAAGATGGAAGGAATTTTCTAGCCTAAGTCCCCCCTCCATTAATTGCAAGTGCTAGGTACTCTCCCACACATCAGTTTCTTTTCAAGGACAGACTTTCAGGCCTGTTAAATTAGTTTGTGTGATTCAGCTGTGAAGCTGATATGGAAGGGAGGAATTTGTTCATACCCTGGAAAGTTCGGTGGAGACTGCCCATGATTAGTTGAAGAGAAGGAGGTTATAGATTTTTTTTCTGTTAGTGTAGATAGACAGAAGAGTCCCTTATCCCCTTTGCCAGGGGTTGGCAACCCGCAGCTCTGGAGCTGCATGCAGCTCTTTCAGCCTTATACTGCGACTCCACATGGCCTGGAGGTTGGAGGGTAACGTGGGCGTGTCCATCCAGCCCTCCAGAGTAGTGCTGGAAGGAAAGCTAAGTGGCTGAACCAGAGGTGGGTCTGTGCGTGAAGGCACCACTTTTTGTGTCCCCTCCCCTCCCCTCCCCTCTCCATCCAGCACTGCTCTGGAGGGACACACCCATGCTGCCTTCTGACCCCTGAAGGTTGGAGGGTAGCATGGACATGTCCTTCCAGAGCAGCTGCCATCCCCCCTCTGCGGCTGCCTCAGGGACGTAGATTTTTATGGGGGGTTGGGGCCACACCCCCACCCGCCCCTAGGGTATGGCCATGCCTCCCCAAGCCCCGCCCCCAGCCTAGCACTTATAAAAGCAGCTCTCCAAGGCCAGGGAGGGCAGACTCCCCCGCCCTGCCCTCCCCTTCCCCGCACCAGCTAGGCTCCCAGCCGGCAGCTGGCAGTTCCTTCTGCCCTCCCCTCTGGGCAGAGGTATTGAGGGAAAATAGAGCCCGGTGCAAAAACTGAGTTTTGTGCCCCCCCCCTCCCGGGCAGCCGCTGTGATGCTGGAATTCACCCCCAAACAGCATCACTTTCAATGGCGTTTAAACTAGAGAGCCCAAATTCTACTTTTAAATCCACCTTAAAGGGAGAATCTGGGGTCCCCAGTTAAACAACATTGAAAGTGATGCTGTTTTGGGGTGGATTATCCCCCACCCTGAAACAACATCACTTTCAATGTGGCATAGTGGTTAAGAGCAGGTGCTTTCTAATCTGGAGGAATCGGGTTTGATTCCCTGCTCTGCCGCTTGAGCTGTGGAAGCTTATCTGGGGAATTCAGATTAGCCTGTGCACTCCCACACAGGCCAGCTGGGTGACCTTGAGATAGTCACAGCTTTTCAGAGCTCTCTCAGCCCAACCCACCTCACAGGGTGTTTGTTGTGAGGGGGGAAGGTCAAGGGGATTGTAAGCTCCTTTGAGTCTCCTACAGGAGAGAAAGGGAGGATATGAATCCCAACTCTTCATCTTCTTCTAAACTGAGGACCTCATATTCTCCCTTTAAATCCATGCCAAAGGGGGTGGATTTAAAAGGAGAATCTGGGGAAATTTGGGGGGTGCCTGCTGTCAGGGGTGCAATTGTTAAGCTAGCAGCACACAACTTTTAGGGTATCTTTAGGAGACTCTCCTAATGATACCACCCAGGTTTGGTGAAGTTTGGTTCAGGGGGTCCAAAGTTATGAACCCCCAAAAGTGTAGCCCCCATCTTCTATTAGCTCCCTTTGGAAACAATGGAGGATGGGTCACCCCCTTTGGGAGTCCATAGCTTTGGACCCCCTGGACCAAACTTTACGAAACCTGGGTGGTATCAATAAGAGACTCTCCTGACAATATCTGCCAGGTTTGGTGAAGTTTGGTTCAGGGTGTTCAACATTATGGACCCTCAAAGGTGTAGCCCCCATCTTCTATTAGCTCCCATTGGAAACAATGGAGGATGGGTCACCCCCTTTGGGAGTCCATAACTTTGGACCCCCTAAACCAAACCTCACCAAACCTGGGTAATATCATCAGGAGATTCCCCCAAACAATCCCTGAAAGTTTGGTGCTGCTAGCCTAAACAATGCACCCCCTGCAGGCCAAAAACCAAAAAACACTAAAATGTTTTAAAAACCCACGAACAGGTGGGCGGCGCTTTGGACATGAATGGGGAGGTTTGAACCCGAGGAACCCCCCCCCCCCGCCACCTTACCTATGTCCTTGGGCTGCCTGCTCCATCTGGCAGAGGGGGTTTCTCTGCCTGGCACTGCTGGCTTCCACAGCGCAAGAGGCAGCAGCACCGGAAGAAAGGTGAGTGGAGGGGCCACACTGGAGGTGGCTCCATACGGAGCTGCCCCTCCAGCTCGGCAGATCTTTGGGGCCGTGGAAAATGAGTCCAAATGGCTATTTGGATGGTAAAGGTTGCCGACCCCTGCCCTTGGATTTTCCCTTCACCATTCCTTGCTGCCATGAAGATACTTGTATTATGCTCTGAAACACCTTGCCTTAAGAAGCAACTGCACTATGTTAGGACTCCAGTAAGTAAGATAGGTAGTAAGCTTTATTATTTTTCTGCTTTCTATTACCAAAGAATTAAAAAATTGAAAAGAAAATGTCTAATGTATTTAATTGAGGGGAAAAAATCAAGTAATTTGGAACTCTGACTTTTGAACAATCATTTGGATGAAGAGAATTTCAAAAACAGGCCTACCTTGAACCTAAAAAAAAGAAGAAGAGGGTTCCTGGGAAACTGATAGTGGACTCATTATTGATGACCTTCTGTAGTGACAGCGAAATAGAACACTCATTAGTCCCTTAGAGATAAACACCTGTTTGAATTGAGTAGAGGTGATATGACTGTAGAAACAGGCTTCTGGTTCAGGTCACCTTCCTAGATGCAGTCTCAGATGTACAGAAAAGACACATTCACACATCTTAATACTCAAATATGATAGCATTGCATTAATTGTGTTCTCACCCTCTTTGACGCTCTCGTGAATGAGATGGGAGGGCACAAGAGACAACAATGTTGCCCCAGTTCACTCTTACCTCAAAGTACACTTAGCTGGACTGAATGAAGGAAAAACAAAATGAAATATTATTCAATTTTCTTACAATACAAGATGCAGAAACAGTATCCCAGAAACACAGTGTAGGAAACAAAATTAAATATCTCTATATGCAAACTAGAGACAAATGACAATTTAAGAGCAAGCAAGTTGTACAATAATATCCCCAGAGGACATAAGGTGCAGTCATATGAGATTTACATAGTTGGCAGCCCAGCCCAGCAACATCCTATTTGGGTAGGCACCAAAAAGATCTATGGTAATTGCTTTATGCATAATGTTGTTAAATGGCTGTATAATAAAAGGATCATTAATTGCTTAGCTGAGTATCATATGACCATATCAGTTTCTTCTTTCTGAAAGATAGTAATTATGGCCATACACATTTCAAAGCATCCTATCTAGAACTGAGAGTCATCCTGGTGATTTTGCAAAGACCTTCGCCTCTGTTCTCTGTGCCTTGTAATACTGGCACAAATGGCACTTTCCAACATGTCATTATTGCAGCAAACAATGTATAATTTCCCCTATGTCAGCTAATGCATCAGTTTGATGCTATAACCCTATTCCAGTACAGCGAGGATATCAAGAGAAATTCTGCCTGTGACTTTATTGACTTTCTGGCTTTTTGTCCTTTGAAGAGTTTGAGGCTGACAGGTTATAAACGTTAATAACATATTCTAAAAAACAGCCTGGGTTACTTTAGTCTGAATTAATACTAGCATATTCACGTTAACATTGACCTCATTGAGTTACAAGAGAAGTAATTTTTCTTCTCTGTCTCTTGCCACTGCTGTAGCCAAAGCTTATACATCTAAGAGGGGAGAGTGGGTGGGGGAGATCCCTACATGATACTTTATATGTGCAGCAGGGAAGATAGTCAGACCATGACTTCTAAACTGTCCTTCACATTAGGGAACTGAATGAACTGTTCTGTCTGTGTTCACCCGAGTCTGTGAGTTCATTTTTCCAGTAATGGCAGCACAACGATGGCTTCAGTTCCGACGGATGACAATCCAAGTGCAAATAACATGAGAGAACAATGGTAGACTTCTAACCCAAAAAAAGAAAGAAAAGCAAAGTCTGATTACTTTTCCATAGGAAGGACATTTTCCCCCTATTATGAGAATGCCTGCCAGTTCCATTCCTTTTAAGTCACAACAATTTTTTTTTCAAACTTGTAGTGCACCTTTGTTACAAGATGTATCTGGTATTCCTAGCAAGAGAATGAGGTCAACAACAAGTGGGTCAACATGAACTTCTCCATGTATGGGAGAATTTCAATATTTAAAATGATAGCTCTGCCTAAATAAACTTTTCTTTTTCAAAATATACCCTTTATTACTAATAATAAGTTGTTTGCAGAGTGGAAGGCACAGCTTACAAGATTTATATGGAAACTGAAAAAAACGAGAATTAATTATACTAATCTGATTGATGTTAAGAAAAGAGGAGGATATGTGCTTCCAGATTTGCGCATTTACCATGATGCAGCTGCTCTAATGTGGGTTAAAATGTGGGTGAGATTGAGAGCACAGAACCGATAGCATTAGACCATTGGAGTAGGTATTGGGGTAGTATTTATAGATATACCCTGAACACTAACATTTGGGAGTACAGTTTTAAAATGTTTTATAGAGGATATGCCACTCCACTTATCTTATCCAAAATTGATAAATCTAATTCCTTGCTGTGCTGCAAGTGTAAAAAAGAAATAGGTGCTTTCCATCATGTGTGGTGGTCTTGTGACAGGGTGTTGCAGTTCTGGAAGAAGATTCACAAAGAGTTAGTGAAAGTATTGGATGTAACTTCCTCTTGCCCTCCATCACTTATTTATTGGGTCCAGCATTATTTGCGGATCAGACGTTAGCACCGCGTATGCATGTGTTATTCCACATGATAATAACAGCAAAGGTGGTACTGCTGCAGCTATGGAAGTCAGACAAAATACCTGAATTGGAATAGTGGAAACTTAAAGTGCACCATTATTATGTGATGGATAGATTGGCACATCAAATCCATAATTTGCCTTACGAAACATACAAACAGAATTGGGAGTGTTGGACAAGATATATTAATTTAGAGGAGAGAGTACATGTCGTGTCTGCAATGTATTAAGACAACAACATCTTGTAAGTTATGATAGAGAAAAAGACGGGTAGAGGTATAGCCCTGTTAGGAGGATATAGGAGGTTTAATTGGAATGCTTGTTCAGTATTTATTCAATATGTTTGTTGTATATGTAATGTTGTATATTGTTACAATTTTTAGTATGTTTTATATGTAAAGTGTTATTCATATCTTAAATCTATATATATATAAAGCCAACAGTGACTTTCTTAGTCACTCCCTAACACCGACACAGCTGGACGGATCGCCCCCAAATTTTCACATGACATCCCTCCCTGTTGCGGGCAGGTAATCAAACCTTCAAATCGCCGAAAGTCCATACCTGAGCCAGGTAAAATGTATTTCTCCTGGCGCACCAGGCCATGAAGCTGCCTCTGTTTAACTGTCACCCTTAGAATGTTTGTGCAGCCTGTCTATCTGTGGCCTGAAGGCTTACAATGTTCGCGCAGATGGGCAGAGATGAGCATTGAAAACAGTAAATAGGTAACACTGTTAGGTAATATGAGTGGAAGTGAAACACATACACACTTTGCCATGTGAGACCTCAGGTGGGGTTCCCCCCCTCACATGCAGGTAACTTTCACTCTCTGTGCCTCACCCACTGCTACCACATAACACACATACTTTCATGCACATCCAGCTCATCCTCACACACCTCACTCTGTCCTCCCTCACATCCAACCACCACTTACCCACTTCCTCACCCATATTCACCACAGCTCTCTTTTCTAAAAGCGAGCTGGAGTTTGCCTTTTTCTTCTAAGAAAATCCGCGGGGTGGGGGCGAACCAACACTACTGGCTCCACTTCTTTTGCACATGGCCCTTTAAGAACATAGGGAGCTGGCCTCGATCTGAACACCTCACCACCCTGCCTCTGCTGCCTGACTGGGATAGCCTCCTTACCCCAGTTCTGCCTTACCCAAGCCAGAACTGTGCATGTCAACCAGCCTCATGGACAGTGGGATTCGCACTCTGGACAGTTCCGTTGTGGAATGGAAAGGGTTTCCTTATACTAAAAAAAAACAAGACAGCACCATATAACTATGTGAATTGAAAAGGAAAAGAGAGATTCCATTTGACCCCCCCAAAAAAGGCTATGCTGGGGATCATTGGACCTGCATGGATATCTGTGTGGGTTGCAGACTGTGATGAGAAGGACAATTGCCACAGCAACACGTGGCCGGGCCCGCTGATCTATATATATAAAAAGCTAACAGTGACTTTGTTAGTCATGCCCTAACGCCAAAACGGCTGGATGGATCGACTCCAAATTTTCACATGACGTTCCTCCCTGTTGTGGGCAGGTAATCGGACGTTCAAATCGCCGAAAGTCCATACCCGAGCCAGGTAAAATGTCTTTTTCCTGGCGTACCAGGCCATGAAGCTGTTTGTGTTTAACTGTCACCCTTAGAACGTTTGTGCAGCCTGTCTGTCTGTGGCCTGAGGGCTTGGTATGAGGGCTTAGAATGTTCGCGCAGATGGGCAGAGATGAGCATTGAAAACAGTAAATAGGTAACACTGTTAGGTAATACGAGTGGAAGTGAAACACATACACACTTTGCCATGTGAGACCTCAGGTGGGGTTTCCCCCCCTCACACGCAGGTAACTTTCACTCTCTGTGCCTCACCCACTGCTACCACACAACACACATACTCTCATGCACATCCAGCTCATCCTCACACACCTCACCCTGCCCTCCCTCACATCTAACCACCACTTACCCACTTCCTCACCCATATTTGCCACAGCTCTCTTTTACTAAAAGCGAGCTGGAGTTTGCCTTTTTCTTCTAAGAAAATCCGCGGGGTGGGGGAGAACCAACACTACTGGCTCCACTTCTTTTGCACATGGCCCTTTAAGAACCCAGGGAGCTGGCCTCGATCTGAGTACCTCACCACCCTGCCTCTGCTGCCTGACTGGGATAGCCTCCTTACCCCAGTTCTGCCTTACCCAAGCCAGGACTGTGCATGTCAACCAGCCTCATGGACAGTGGGATTCACACTCTGGACAGTTCCTTTGTGAAATGGAAAGGGTTACATTATACTAAAAAAAACAAGACACCACCCTATAATGATGTGAATCAAAAAGGGAAAGAGGGATTCCATTTGCCCACCCCAAAAGGCAATGCTGTGGATCATTGGACCTGCATGGACATCTGTGTGGATTGCGGACTGTGATGAGAAGGACAATTGCCACAGCAACGCGTGGCCGGGCCCCACTAGTCTATATATATATAAAAAGCTAACAGTGACTTTGTTAGTCACTTCCTAACGCCGAAACGGCTGGACGGATCGCCCCCAAATTTTCACATGACGTTCCTCCCTGTTGCGGGTCGGTAATCAGACCTTCAAATCGCCAAAAGTCCATACCTGAGCCAGGTAAAATGTCTTTTTCTTATTTATTTATTTATTTATACTTTAAATTTCTATCCCGCCCCGTCCCCGAAGGGCTCTGGCACACCAGGCCATGAAGCTGCCTCTGTTTAACTGTCACCCTTAGAATGTTCGTGCAGCCTCTCTGTCTGTGGCCTGAGGGCTTAGATGGGCAGAGATGAGCATTGAAAACAGTAAATAGGTAACACTGTTAGGTAATACAAATGGAAGTGAAACACATACACACTTTGCCGTGTGAGACACCAGGTGGGGTTCCCCCCTTCACACGCAGGTAACTTTCACTCTCTGTGCCTCACCCACTGCTACCACATAACACACATACTTTCATGCACATCCAGCTCATCCTCACACACCTCACCCTGCCCTCCCTCACATCCAACCACCACTTACCCACTTCCTCACCCATATTCACCACAGCTCTCTTTTACTAAAAGCGAGCTGGAGTTTGCCTTTTTCTTCTAAGAAAATCCGCGGGGTGGGGGTGAACCAACACTACTGGCTCCACTTCTTTTGCACATGGCCCTTTAAGAACCCAGGAAGCTGGCCTCAATCTGAGCGCCTCACCACCCTGCCTCTGCTGCCTGATTGGGATAGCCTCCTTGCCCCAGTTCTGCCTTACCCAAGCCAGGACTGTGCATGTCAACCAGCCTCATGGACAGCAGTATTCACACTCTGAACAGTTCCGTTGTGGAATGGAAAGGGTTACCTTACACTAAAAAAACAAGACACCACCATATAACAATGTGAATTGAAAAGGGAAAGAGGGATTCCATTTGACCACCCCAAAAGGCTATGCTGCCGATCATTGGACCTGCATGAACATCTGTGTGGGTTTCAGACTGTGATGAGAAGGACAATTGCCACAGCAACGCGTGGCTGGGCCCTGCTAGCTTTTTAATAAAAATTAATGGGGGGGGGGAGGAAGCAGGAGAATGAGGTATTCAAAATAGAAGAAATCCTTAATTGGTTGATTGTGATTAAGGGGCACTCTCTTATTGCTTTTTACAAGAAGACACATTTTAGACAATTCCTGTAGTGACATTAAGCATCACACTAAATAAACCAAATAGCTAATTAGAATAATAAAAATAAAGGTAAAGAACTAGCTCCACCTTTCCCCCCTCAGATTGCCTTTGTTTTTTTTCCCCAACTTGTTAAGTAGGACTATAACAATTAGGGGTGCCTAATGTAAGTAAATTAAAGAATAAAATGTTTCGTAAAGTTATATTATATTGCCAAACTTTGACACATATAGTACATAGCTCTTTCTAAAACTTTTGACATTTTGAATGGTTTGTTTGAAAGTTTGAAAAAAATGAGGCAAATGTTGTGACTTAAAAGAGATGGAACTGGTAGGCATTCTTATAATAACATCCTCACAATAACAGAAGAGAGTAAATTTTGACACATATTAAATTGTCAAATGTCTACTAATATGTCAAGGATTAGGGCTGGATATAAGCATTAATTTTAAATCAGTTAATGTTTCATTTTGCAAATAAATCAGTTACATTATGTTAATTTGTTTCAGCATTATTTTTGCTATTTTAATAGACATTTTCTTCATTGTTTCACTGTACCAGTGCTGTTCTTAGGATTTTGTGGTACCTTCAACATAGAATTAGCATGCAACAGTACTGATGGATGATTTTAAGTAAAGTACTCTAGATTAGCCTTTAGGAACAATTACATGCAACTGAAATCAATGCAACTGAATTGCATTCAAACTGTCATGATCTGTCCAGTTCTGGCACAATCCTGCAATGTCTTCCAGGTGGGTGGTGGGATCCTCTCTCCTTCCCCTCTCCCTGAGCTTGCTATCTGTTTTCATTTCATTTTCCAGGCAAGGCCTAATCTGCTTTCTAGAAACATGCTGGCTTTTGCTCTTCAAAACACTGAGGAGTGGGGGTTGCTTTGACCTCAGTGAAGGCTGTACAGTCACCTTCCCATGAGATTAAACTGGAACAATTTATCCCTTGAGACCTAGTGCTGTGGGGTGGTGTTATGTAATATGGAGGGGCACGGGGTATAATGGAAAGTGTTTTGGCACTTAATTTTAGTTCTGGCAATAGAAGTCAAACAGCCTGATCCTGATGCTGTTTACAATAAAGAAATAATCTGAATACAGTCTCATTATTGAACAGTCCAGGGGCATGACACAAACAATATTGTTTTCATATTAGTCAGTACAGAAGTTCCTTTAGAAGGAAACTACACATGTACAGCCCTGTGCTGATGTGGGTTCCAATTCTGTCAGTGCAAGGGGAAAATGCGCTGGTGGAAAGGCAACTTAAATTGCCAGGCGGGCACCGCATGGTTCTGCAGCACCTGACCTGAAAGCAGCAGTCCTCATCCAGGGCCGTTAGTGCACAAAACTGTGCAGGCGTGCCTCGGTGCATTTTAGGGTGGGCCGGGTCATGAAGCTAATTTTAATTGACTTCCACTTCCCTTCCAGCCCCTGCATGCCGCTGCAGGAATTCTTGGAGATCTGCTATGTTTTTCATGGTGTACCTCTGTAATCCCTTATGGGGGATTATCAGCAGAGGTTGGAATTTTTTTTAAAAAAAATGGGCTTTTCATTTTATGGGAAAGCCCTCTGGAGGGGGGCAGTGTAGTGCCAGAGTGACCCCATCCCTGCCTGCCAACAGCTCTGAACTGGGCTGTTTATCATATTGTTTTCAAAAGAACAAAGCCTTCCTAAAAGCACATCAACACTAGAACAGCAAAACCAGAAATCTTTTGCTCCTCTAAGTAAAGTGTTCAGGAATAATCTTTCATTTAACTTTGTTGCTTGCGGACTAGAAAATGTCTCAAAGAATTCCATCAGGGTACATTTGGCTAACTGTGATAGTCTATTTCAAAAGTATTCCATAATCTCATTGGGACTCATGCTGGGAAGAGCCTTTCCTAAGTATCATTTGCAACCTCTGCTAAAATATAATTTGCTCAACTCTTAATATACTTTCATTTGGAACGTGGCATTTTCTATGTATCGCAAAAGGCTAGTTCATCCCCTTAATTATAGTAGCTTAAGGATAAAGTTGCACATTTATGGATAAACATCTGTTTGTATGTTCTGGCTTTGGCAGAATGATTTTTTACTCTATATCTATTACCAAAAGATCTTGTACAAAGGAAATGAGTACCACTTGGGTTCCAATTTTCTAGGGCTTTTGAATTCTCATTCCTTTTACTTTGCTTGCAGCTAAGTGGTTGCAGTAAAAAGAGCCTCCTGGATAATAAACAAAGATTTTTATTCACCCCCTGTGTTGTCCTACAGGCTGAATGAAACACACAGCTGTAGATCTGTTTTACCATGTGTATGGTGCTGGTGAAAAGTGGATCAGAAACCAGCAGCTCATCATCCTGTAAAACTTTGTTTTTCAGATGGTTATGACTCTTCAGCTCTTAAACTGTTAGACACTGAGTATGTCATACAGATGGTGCATTCATTCCCTGTGGAGTGATGTTGCTGTCAAAAGCGCCAACCAGATGTACAGTTAAGGAGCACAAGTACTTGTGGCTAGAATAAAAAAAATCAGGAAGAACCCAGGATAGGATTTCTTTTTTAAAAAATCAAATAGATTTGTTTTTAATGTTATTGTGACTGGTATTCCACTGTTGTTATTAATACACTTAACATTCAGTATTTCATTTATTGAAAATAAACATGGTGTTGTAGCTAAGGCTTCAGACAAGGACCTGAGAAACCTAGGTTCAAATCCCAACCTTCACCATAGAAGCTTGCTGAGTGACCTTGAGCCAGTCACACACTCTTAGCCCTGACCCTGGTTAATATTTGTATGGAATACATCCAAGGAATGCCAAGTTCATGTCAGTGAGCCAGGCAACAGACACAGGCTGCTGGCTGCCTACTATGAGCTGTATTTTCGTTGAACCTGCTTCACTTGAGGTTTCATCATGGAAGTTCCTGTATGGGAAGAACTGCATGAGAAGAATAAACAGCCAGCTAGCATGTACAGATTCTTTATTTGGTCATTAACAAATGAAAAGGGCTAACATGAGAAAATAATAATTAACAAATAGTTCCACTGAAGGCACTAGAACGTCATATTCTACTAACAATGTGCGGGAACTTTGCCACCGAATGTGTAATATTAGGGACTTTATCTTCAAGCAGAAATTTGACTGAGTCATTAAGGCACTGAAATAACAAAGGTAACAAAAGCATCAGAACAAAAGAGGCAATATTAAATGTTTCCTGAATCTCTATAAAATTGACAATACAAAAGACTCGATCCCGTTTGCATTACAGGGCATAAGTGCACCTCCATAAGCCAAAGCTGAAACCTTAATTTAAGTATGACTGATAGAAATGCACCAAAGCACACCCTAGAGAAAGCCCAACAAAATTTTGCAAAGGTGATATTTAACTGTATTCTACAGGACCGTGGAAATTCCTGCCCAAGATTTCAGAGCTCTAAATTGGATTGGGAGTAAGGCTGTCTCATTTTATAATTTGATGTCAAGGAAATGTTGGTGAACTGTAGCCCTTGCCCTCCTTCTGAACTCAAGTTCTAAGCCAGTTGTGCATAATTTTTTGATAATTCTCATGCTCCAGGAAGACCGGGGGGAGGGGGGTAATTAAAAGAAAAGTGATCATAAGTCTTGCCAGTTACAGATAGATTTTTAGCCAATAGTTAAAAATAACCATCCAGGCCCTGCTCTCTATCTTTAGGAGCCCCACCTCTTGTCACAGTACTACATTAGCCTTACATTTGGGTATGTTAACAAGGCTTTCAGAAAGTTTGATTGTATTCATTCCAGTGCAGCAAATTTGTTATAAAGGTACAATTGGGCACCATAAATATGCTGTGTTGATGATTAGGCTATAAACAGTCTGATCGCAACTGGGATATAATTTACCCTTTAGTCCAGTAAAATCTAAGTATGGCTGCAGAGCTCCTTTGGGTGGAGTCAACAGTATATTTGATGTGAGCTGACTGACTGCCATTATGTTGGAAAATTATGCCTAAATACTTGAAACATATCAACTTCCCAATTTTATGTCCAGCAATTGTCCATGGGAAACTCCTAAACCTATTGCTGAAATACATTATATCAGTTCTAGCATAGTTGATAGTTAAATGCTCTTCCGGGCAATGACACCCAAAATTTCTAGGGTTTATGTCTATCTGGTTTTGGTCTGTGAAAAAATCCCAGCATTGTCTACATACATGAGTATAGGTAACGTTTTCTCTGCTAGTTTTGGGGCATGAACATATGAATTCTGAAGACATTTAAGTATAGAGTCAGTATAAATATTGAATAGAAAAGTAGGCACCACTGACTCATCTTTTCTGTGTAGGTATGAGTTTGAAGATGACCCTCATGACTGAATCTTATTCGAAACCTGGTACTTTATTACAGCTTAATGATCACAAACAGTAAATGTTTGTCAATGGAGGTACTGGCCAATTTTGCCCATAGGAACGTCCTAGATATGCCAATGGAAACTTTTAAATCAACAAACGCCATGAAAAGGAAACTCTTGTGGAGCAAACATATTTTTTAATTAGGCGGTACAAAATAAAGCAGTGATCTATAATTGATTTCCTTGCCTGAATCTGGCTTGTTTATCCTCAAGATAGCCCTCCTGATCTAGCTAGTCACATAATCTGAGGCAATTATGTTTAATAGGCTTATAAGGCATGTGTGAAATAGCCCTAGATCTAACCGTCTAATTATCTGGACTTTTAACTAGGGTTGGAGATTCAAATATTCCAAACCTGGGGTTCATACTGAGCCTCATGGAATTGTTTTTGTTTTGCTTTCAGGGGGCCCACGCTGTAGAAAGAGCTGAGGGAGCCACACCCATTGTCTTCAAAATATGTCACCATGGTGATGAATGGGTCACACCTTTTTGACTGATGGCTTTCTGATGGCTTCCATTCATCACACTTCAGAAGGGGTAGCCAAGTTGGATTATTTTAAAGGAGTGCTTCTGGATTGTGAAGAGAAGAAGTACATCTGGGCCCCAAATTGGACAATGAAATTGCAGCAGGGGCGCAGGTGATTATTCCCAGCCCAATTCATGTCGGAGAGCCTGGATAGACATTTCAGGAAGTCAGTGAGAGGCCGCCCTGAGTAGGAAAACTGTCTGGAGAGAAGAAAATAAATAAAAAGGTTTTGGCGGGCAAAACCAACCCAACCAGCCTTGGTTCTTAAGCAACTCTGGGGTGGCGGGGAAGGGCTTTAAAGCCACGATGGGCTGGGTTGGGTTGCGTGTAAATTGTACTGTTTTGCATACAGTGCTGTTGTACAGAATGTTCAGTATTTCAATTCACTTGTCTGGAATTCCTTGCTGGACTAAAGAGAGTTCTGAAAGAGCTGGGATTAGGCCAAGCTCACCCAGCAGGGACACTGGAGTCTCTGCTGTGTAATATTTCCTGTATAAGTGGTTTTCCGAAGTGTGGCTTATGTTTTTCTGGCTGGCCCACTGTTGCATATTGATTTGGTGTCTGCTTAGTAGCAGACTCAGGGCCAAAGCGCATGTTAGAGTGACTGGCTTTAGTTTAAGAGATGGTTCTGTAGGCATTAGGGATCTGTGGGGGTGGGGGGGAGAGTTCTGAGATACCTCAGCAAACAACTAGTTGTAGGGGGTTTTCTGAGCTGTATATATTATGTGAATTTGTATTTGTGTATATTATGTGTAATAATGTATAACAGAGTTTTTAAGGTTGCACAAAAGGTTAAGTAACACTTTAATGAATTATTTGTGCAACTGCCTCCTTTTGAGAAATCATTGTGCCTTGAGGGAAGATCATATCAATATAAAGTGCTGTCACATGGTTAATTCTTGCAAGCGTTGTATGTTTCATGGGCTGTGTGGCCATGGTCTGGTAGGCCTTGCTTCTATCATTTGGGCTGCCTCTGGGGCTGGCATCTCCAGAGGTGCTTGAAGATGACATAAGCCACCAGGAGTAAGAGGCTTGTGTGCCCAAGCAACCAATTCTTGCAAGCATTGTGTGTTTCCGGGCTGTGTACACAAATTTCTGGGGGTGCCTGTTAGGGTGCATTTTTAAAGCTAACAGCACCAAAATTTCAGGGTATCATCAGGAGACTGTCCTGATGATACCCCTCCAAGTTTGATGTGGTTTGTTTTAGGGGGCAAAGTTATGGACCCTCAAAAGGGTAGCCCTCATCATCCTAGCTCCCATTGGAAACAATGGGGATGGGGCAAAAACACCTAAAAAATAAAAATGCATCTAAAATTCTCATATATTCCTACAAATTCAGGCACATCCAAATCTGCAAGATTTGGATCTCAGGTGATCCGAATCTATAAGCCCTAGGGAAATCCAAATCGGCCCAAAATTCTCTGGTATCGACCAACTCTACTTTTAACTACTTACAAAAAATATAATAAAATCTCTCTAAATAATATGAATATGTTTTATTGAGAAAAGTTTGGCTGGACTATTGAAAACCTAATAGGAAATAAAATGGGAAGTAGTACTTGGCATAAGAAACAGAAAGCTCGCTTTCATTCCTTCTGATTTACGTGAGATTGGAGCTTATACTAGGGATGTACACTTTTTCATTTTTAAGATTTAAAAGACCTGGAAATTTTTGAAAAAGCTGAAAAAATACCCCATATTGGCTTTATTCAGCTTTTCCACTATCCCACCACTTCCCAAGTCTACATGAACATGGGAAGTGGTGGCAGGATGAGCTGGGTGTGGGGAGAGCTGAATGCTGGGCTTGGCCATGCTGACCCCAGTATTTCATTCCCCACGCACACACACACTGCACACATTACATGGAATTTGGAGACAGCAAGGGGGAGAACTGAATGCTGTCCCCCCCCCCGCCACCTTCTTCTGCAAGGTAAGTGTTGGGGGAAAGGGAGGAAGAAGGAGAGAGGGAGAGAGGAGAGGCTTTTAATGGCAGTTGGCCAAAGCAGGCCTGAAAAATGCTGAAAAGGTCAGCATTGGGGGGGGATCTGTTTATCCAGTTCAATTTAAATGCTGCCATTTTGGGGAGTGAAAATAACCCCCAAAAAACTAGAGGTTTTTTCCATTTAGGTTTACTTCCATTTGGGATTTAGTTGTGTGCAGATGTGCAGACTTCGCTTTGCCCAGTAATGACAAGATAACTCTTATTTGTTGGAGTAGAAATGGCCGCAGCCTGGTTTATTAATAACAATAACTGTAGAAAGCTGGGCGAGCATAAACGGGACACATCCTGGCCACCAGGCAGCGTACCGCTGAACCTGGCCACAGTCAGCCTCCAACTGACACCTCCTGGCCCTTCAGGCAGCAAACCGCTGAACCCGGCACCATCCCCCATGGGGATCAGGACAGGAGGTTTCTAGATGCCACCTGGGCGCCCACCCATTTGTGACACCCCCTCCTGCTGCGAGTAGCGAGCTCAAGACAGGACCAAGGCCTGCACCCTCAAGCCCTCCACTACCCCCAGACCTCTTATTGAGGCCCCGCCACGGGAAGGTCTGGCATGCAAGCCTGCCTACCTGATAAGGATGTACCCCTATGCCCCAAAAAAACACCCAGACTGCGACAAAAAGCATAACATTAAATAACATACATAACACTGCCACATCACTTATGGAGGGAGGGTGGATCTGCTTGCTCGCGGCCTCGTGAACAGGCCGAGCCAAACCGGGCACCGACTTATATAGCCTGCCTGGCTCCCTTGCCACATGATGATTCCAACCATCACATGACCACCCTCTGAGGCATAAGGGGAAGGAGAGCAGCCACTCGATCCTGCCGCAACGGCACCCTGGGTGAGTCCGGGTGTGCTTTTTCTACTTGCTTCAATGCGAATTAGCTCAGTAGTAGAGCAGCTGGAGGGAAAAGGTCCCCCAAAGTCAATCCCTGTCATATCCATTTTAAAAAACCCATTTAGTATGTGATTTGAAAGACCCCTAGTGGAGAACCCAGAGAGTCAGTGGAAGTCAGAATAGACAATAATAGCCTTGATAGACCAGCTGTCATGATGGGGCTGTCATGATGGGGAGGGGGGGAGATTTGCTTTTACTTATGCAGGTGCAGTGAGTGCAGTGTTCTTTCTGGCAGTGGCCTTGGAGTTCTGTGGTTGGGAAGAGACTCCAGGCCAGCCAATGTGAACTGTTTGCTTCTCATGTGGGGGTGGAGATCTTACACTCATATTATCAAGAGTCTGGCACGCTTTTCACCAGAACTCTGTTTCTATGTTCCTGACATGTCTTCAATATGTGGCGGCACGCTTGCTCACAGGAGGTGCCGCCAGAGACCATATCTCGCCTGTGCTGTGCCGCCTGCACTGGTTACCGATTGAATTCCGAATCATTTTCAAGGTGTTGGTTTTGACCTTTAAGGCCTTGCGCGGCCTGGGACCCTCGTACCTACGGGACTGTCTTGCCCCATATGTCCCAAATTGGCCTCTGCGCTCAGCAGAGGCAAATTTACTGGTGATCCCTGGCCCCTCAATGATGCGGCTGGCCTCCACCCGGGCCAGAGCCTTTACAGCTCTGGCCCCTGCCTGGTGGAACGCTCTACCTCCAGCTACGCTGGCCCTGCGGGATCTTAATGAATTTCGCAGGGCCTGCAAGACGGAGCTGTTCCACCGGGCCTTTGGGGAGCCCGGCCGCTGATGCCCCCCCTCTTTCTAAAATCTGTGGACCCTGCCGTTCCCCCTCCCTCTTCTTTCCTCCCCCCTCTTTTCTTAGGGGACTACGAGTAGGACGCCATCGGTAATTTTGATAGATGCTGCATTTTAATGGGGGTTGATTTTAACATACAGAGCCATATTTAATAACTATTTAAAAATTTGATTTTATTTGTGCTCTATCTATTTGTTTGTTCGCCGCCCTGAGCCCTTCGGGGGAGGGCGGTTTATTATTATTATTATTATTATTATTATTATTATTATTATTATTATTATTATTATTATTATTATTATTATTATTATTATTGTTATTATTATTATTCATCTCTGGGACTTCCGAATTCAGACTGACAAAGTTTTGGAACACAATACTCCTGACCTCACGATTGTGGAATAAAAGAAAGTGTGGATAGTTAATGTTGCAATTCCTGGTGACAGAAGGAGCAATGAGAAGCAACTGGAAAAACTTACACGATACGAGGATTTAAGGATTGAACTACAAAGACTCTGGCACAAACCAGTAAAGGTGGTCCCAGTGGTGATCGGCACACTGGGTGCAGTGCCTAAAGATCTTGAACGGCACTTAAAAACAATTGGCTCTGACAAAATCACCATATGTCAGCTGCAAAAGGCCACCCTACTTGGCTCTGCACGCATTATTCGTCGATACATCACACAGTCCTAGATGCTTGGGAAGTGTCCGACGTGTGATGTAATACAAAATCCAGCATATTGATCTTGTTTGCTGTGTATAACTGTTTTGTATCAATAATAATAATAATAATAATAATAAAATCCTTGAACTAATCAAGTGAATTATTGTCTGAACAGGGAATCTGACACCAACATAATCCTATGCAGGGTTGGAACAATAAAAATCTGCTTAGGGTGGCATTACCTTGATCTGACTCAGTATAAGTCAGCTTCATGTATTCACTATGAACAGCATTTTGCCAATGGAAGGAACCATGCTTCCTTCATCAGAGTAAGATTCTTCACTTACTAGAAGGGGATTGTGATGGACAGGTGGCTGAGCTTGCTCTGAACGGATGAGCCCATAGGAGTGCTAATTCAGCATCCAAACTCCTTCAAAAAGGGGGATGAGATGTTGGATGTTATACAGGAAAAGGTGTGTGGAGTTCTGCCTCAGGGACAGAAAAGTGACAGCTCAGGTCTGGTTCAGGAAAAAGAGAAGACAGAGTGAAGAGTAGCTCTGCCTGATAGTTTGTGGAAGACCAGGAGAATAGGAGTTTTCCTGATGTCCACAGGTAGGCCATTCTACAAGGTGGGAGCAACAATGTATTTTTTTTTATTTACTTTTATTGGATTTATAGCCCACCCTATCCCCGTGGGAAAATAAAGAAAGCACATGCACATTCAGTTGCTGATTTTGCCCATGTACAAGTTGGCACTTGCAGAAACACCTGATAATATGAGTGGAGTTGTCATGATGAAAAGATGGTCCCACAAATAAGAGAGGCCAAGATCATAAATGGTTTTATATGTCTTGGCTCAAAGAGAAAATCAGTCACTCAGATGGGCCCATAAGAGTGCTTCTCCAGCAACCAATCGCCTTCAAGAAGGGGAATGAGATGTTGGATGGAACACAGGAATAAAAGGAATTGAGTTCTGTCAGTACCAGGGAGAGAGCAGTGACAGCTCAAATCTGGCTCAGGAAAAAGAGCAGACACAGCGAATGGTAGATCTGTCTGGTAGTGTGATAGAGTGGTTTAGCTCTATCTTTGAAAGAGAAGAGGGTGCTTGATTGTTAGGCCTGTCTCTGGTGATCAGCAGATCTGGTACAATTTAGTCTGATTCTGAGGAAAGGGCAGGCTGGTGTGGGTCGAATCCTGTGAGTGAGAGGATTCAACCTAGTGGCTAGTCAATTGTTTGTACTTGAAAGAATTGTAGAAAATTGTAACTACTCTCTGAAGTCATAATCAGTTCAAATTTTTCTTCTTCAACCAGGTTTCTACTTTATCTACATGGAGACCTGTGCTGCTGGTTTGTTCCTTTAAAATCAACCAGCCAATAAATAAATAAATCTTCTTAGTTGTTTATATATTAATCCAACTTCATTGATCTCAATAATCTCCTTGTGCACCACAAAATTTGCCTCACAACAACAAACCCAAAGCCTGTACGTTCACTACCTGCAGAACACCCAGAAACTGAAGGAAAGGGTTATAGTTCAAAATAAACCTAGATCCCAAAACCTTTAGGAAGTTGTGTGCATACCTCAGCAGTAAAATCAGGGTTGTCACAGAGATCATAAATCCTTTAATAGATTTTTCTTTTACTGTATGGATCAGAACTGAATAATTCCTATTTTGCCTCAGGGACTGTATCAATTTGTCTGGAGCACTCTCTAGAAGGCAATTTTTTTGGAAATTTGATGCAGCAATGTCTTGTTGCAACACTCCCATGAGAGATGCTATCTTCAGTTTGTTTGTTCGTTTAATGTGTTAGAACTGTGTGCCATTTATGATTTTGCTTTTTTATAAATATAAAAATCAGGGTCAGTAATGGTAACAAAAAGTCAACACTAAAGATATTGTTCTCACTTTTAAAATATTATCATAAAGAATCTACAATATAAGTATATATTCCAACACTTTCTTTACAACGTTTAAAACCATGAACATACTATTTGGTTTAACTGCAGATTTTACTCACTGTTACCATAACTTGTAATTATACATGAACACTAGAACATAATTCTGCTACAATACATTGCTTTTCATGCAGTTCCTATATGAAGAACAATGACAATGATATGTACATGACCCAAGAATTAGCTTCAAAACAGGTCCACAGACAAAGGAGTTGGTAGAAAGTAGTAAGGGCAGAGGTTTGTATTCATATTTCTGTTTTCTCTCATGTTCTGCTGTCAAACGTGTCTCTCCATCTAATATGTAGCTTAACAGTCCAATCCAGAGCTCCAGGCAGTCAGCCAGCCAGCCAGCCAGCCAAAGGGTGTAAAGGCAGCTTGGGAAAGCAATTAAAAGAAAAAAAACCCCACATCCTGCGGCAAATCCCCCATAGTCATAAACAAACTAACACCTGCCACAAGGCTGGCATAAGTTCGACTCCTCTGGTGGCAGCATACCCAGGTCAAAAGGCTTCTGAAAGCAGGGCAAGGCCAGATCCATGCCCAGAAATGCCCTCAAAATGTCCCCAGATGTGTCAAAGTATCATCCTGTGCCAGAAAACTTGGGAAATGGTGACCACCTTTGAGGTCATGTACTGTGCAGCTCCCAGCCACCAGCATATCTACCCCTTCCACTGGCACATTTGCCTCTTGCACCAGTAAGGTGGACATCTGTGTCAGTGCAAGGTTGTCCTGGCTCCAAAGGTGATCCCCCCACATCTGGATTAGGCTGCCCTCAATCCAACACTGGGCTTTTCCACATGAGTTTTTCCCATCAGTTATGGCCCCATGCTGCTTTGGTTTATCCTAATTGCCACATCCATTTTTCTGCCTTTAGGTTTTACTTGGTTTTTTCCGCATATTGTTTTTCCATTGATTTTGAGACCAATTTTACCCCAACCTTTTTCTGGAAGCCAATTTTCAGTTGCCTTTTTCCTCATGAGTAATATTTCTGAAAATTTAATTTGTCTTGCTCACCCCACCCACCTCCAGCCCACTTTTCGATGACTGGAATGTCATGGTCAATCCACCGCCTCTTTTCTCCCCCACTCTGAGGAAGAGAGGTTTATCTTTTTTACAAAAATGCACTACAATATGAATATATTGTTAAAGCACTGTAACAATTACTTGAGCAGGTTTTCTAAAATCCCAGCTTAATTTTTTAAAGAATTTCTGTAAACCCATGTCTCACAGAGACAATTCTTTTTCCTTATATCCCCATGAGAGGGAGAGACTAGAGATGTATATATTTTTTTAAAAAAAAACTAGCGGTACCCGGGCTTGTGTTGCTGTGGCAAATTTCCTCTTCATCTCAGTCCGCAACCCACACAGATGTCCATGAAGTCCCAGCATAGCCTTTTGGGCTAGTCAAATAGAACCCCTCTTTCCCTTTTCAACAGCAGATTGGATTCACAATGTTGTATTATGGTTTGTAGTTTGTTTAGTAGAATTCAGGGATAGTCCAACACAGGCTGGCACTGACAGTTCAGGCCTCATTATTGAAGACCTGCATTGAAGAAAATAAACTGATTTAATAACTGTGAAAATGTAGGGGGAGGGCAGACATACAGAAGAGCCATGTCCAAAAGGATTCCAATGCTTGTGAATTGTCTCTCAAGAAAATCAGGAGTAAGTAGAGTGTGTGGGAAAGCACAGTCATTAGGATGGGATACACAACATTTTCATCAAATAACAATCAATTCACTGAACGTTTTGGTGGGGAGAGAAGAGCCAGGCATTGTCTAAATCCTGCCCTCCCCCTTCCAGATAGATGAAAGACCTCTGTTTGAGACCTCGGAGAGCAAATGCCAGCCTGAATAGGCAATACTAACTTTGATAGATCAGTTGTCTGACTAAGCATAAGGCAGCTTCATGTGTCTTTGTGAATGCTGTACATAGCTGGGCATATACCTATATGTCTAATAACACAATCCTAAGGTGATAAGTTCTTTGAGTCCTGTTGAGTACACTGGCATTAGAAGCCTCCTCCCTAGAATAGTTTTATAACATTTCATCTGCAGCTTTTATACAAAGATTATTGAGCCAGCATGGTTAAGAGCAGGTGCACTCTAATCTGGAGAACCAGGGTTGATTCCCTGCTCTGCCATATGAGCTATGGAGGCTTATCTGGGGAATTTAGATTAGCCTGTACACTCCAACACATGCCAGTTGGGTGACCTTGGGCTAGTCACAGTTCTTCTGAGCTCTCTCAGCCCCACCCACCTCGCAGGGTGTTTGTTGTGAGGGGGGAAGGGAAAGGAGTTTGTAAGCCCCTTTGAGTCTCCTTGCAGGAGAGAAAGGGAGGATATAAATCCAAACTCTTCTTCTTCTACTTCTTCTTGTATACTGTGAAAGGTCTTTACAGTTCAGATTTCAATGATATTTTATTCAATTCAGTTGCATGTAAAGTTGAATTTCTGATAGGTCAATAGTTAGAGCAGCAAAAAGCTAATTAGGTGCAGAATTTATCCATTTATATATTTAGCAATCTTAACTTCTTTTGCTGTCTCAAAATACAGTGAGGAAGTCAATGATACTGATATGTATCTTGCATGTCCAAGATTAAATTTACATAATTTATGAAAAATGGGAAATGAATGCTATGATGAGAATATAATGAGCTTGTGAGGAAATAATTGTTTTACCACTCATGCAGTTTAAATCCCACTCTTTAAAGTGACCCTTGCCACTCATTCCAGATAGCAATGGCAAACAGTAATTTTACTGACAATGAAACTGTCAGCCAGAAAGGAGCATTTGTGGATGTGCTTGACATCTTAATCTAGCAGTTGATACAGCCACTTTAAAAAGATATTAATGAGTTCAGCTATAGTATCCAAAGAATATGCAGGATCTTGTTCCTAACTGGAAAAAACCCAATGTCTGCTGGCACATGTCAAGGTTTTACTAAACATGTCAGAAAATGAAAAATGGGAAAACAAATTCAAACATACAGAAATACATTATTTTTTCTCTATTAAAGTAAATATATGTTCCATTACACTGGATCCATAAGCATACCATAAGACTAGCAAAGAGATCAGTTTGAATATACACATTTATTTAGATGCAATCTTTACCTAACAGGAAGGGTAACTTCCTCAGACCTGACAAGGTTTAAAATGCAGCCAATTCTTTTGACCCTAAATTGAGACTAAACTCAATTCTTGATGAACTCATTCTGAAGTTCAAGCCCCTTTTCCCCACCAGTTATTTAATGTGAGTAGACTGGGGCCTAGCAGCCTCTTTAACTTCACTGTGATCCCCTTTTCTCAATTTCATGTACTTCTTTTAAAAAATATAATAAAAAAGAAGGACCTTGGTTCCTTGAAGATGAAGTAGCCATAATGTGAAGTAGCGATAATGGAGAGGAATAGCGTGTGGTTTGTGTCAGTACATAAGGTAATAGAAAGGACACTGTCTGGCTAGTCTAGACCATTGTTAAGGTATTTATTTATCATTTGGTAGCACGGGTCTGGTCTGCTTGTAGTTTCTTCTATAATATGGAATATACTGAAAATGATAACAGGTAGCCTTGGAAGATAAGTAGCCCTGTGAAAGAGAGTGAGGCACACGGAAGCATGCCTGGATGGGTGGGCAGTTAAACATGAGGAAACTTCAATAATACAGTGATAGTGAATCCTGAAAAGCAAACTCTGGCTTAAAAGAGGAGAAACAACCATCCTGACAAATTCTACGTGAGCAGCAAACCTGAGAATTGGTCACCTAAGGCACTCAAGAGTTGTGAGTGATCCTTTTGAGTGACTACATGGAAACACCACTGGATGCAGGGAAAGGAAGATATTGGAGAAAGTTTTTTTTAGTCTGCTTATATTTAGTGTGGGATTTTTTTGATGCATATTATTCTGTCCTTTGTTGGCATGCTAGCTTGTAAGCGCACTTTCTGGGTGGGGTTTTTTGGGTGATATTTTATATTGAATATTTACTAACTTTCCCTGTTAGCGACATTATTCTTGTGCCAGTGTTTGAGACCTCCACAGAAATTGGCACAATTCATTTAGCTAAAGCTGTTTGGTGACTTGAGGTCTATCCTGAGATATACTGACCAGCTCTGTTCATTCCACTAATTATCTTTAAGCACCTGCCAGTTAGCTCCCATCATGCTCTTTTCTCAAACAGGGAGCTGATTGTGCTGCTACTGCTTCCAATTTTTTAAGGGAATCAAATAATCAAAAGAGCGAAAATTAAGTTGAAGCTATTTATATGAGCCTTCCTCTGTGATCCTTTGTTGTCTGCTCATGAACTCTTGAGATCAACTGGTTTGAAATCAGTTCTTGTAAACACTTCTCAAATAGATTCTAGTGATTCTGAAGTTAGAGAAAAGTAGACACTGTGACCTACCCCATGTTGGTAACTTAAATGATGTATCCAATCCATTTTTTTTCCAAAACAAATTAAATAATATAACTCAACAAGAACTCTGGGAGATATGTATCTCTGGGAGACGATTTAGTTCTCTAATTGGCCAAAGCAGCCACATCGCAAAAAGCTGCTCAGCACAGTGCTATGTTAAGATGAAACAGAAAAGATGATCCAAGACAAAAGTGAGAATTTTCCCTTACATATAATCAAGAGAGTTTGAGTAAGGTAAATTTATCTAAAAATCGGTTCATGTTGAAATTTACAGCATGCTATACAGCAATTGTCAGTGGGTTAAGCTGTGTTATTAACCCAGTTTAACTCAGACAATGTCCAAGGTTCAAGCTATATTGCAAGCCACGACAACTAATATTTCCCCCAATTTGTGTACTGGTCGCTTCAATGTCATTACTCTGTCCAGCACTCTTAACTTGGATAATTTTAACATTTCTAATTTTTAATAATTATTTTATTTAATTTTTTAAAAATTATTTTTTTAATAATTTTAATAATAATAAAAGTTGGTATTTTGTGTTTCATATCTCCTCCAAGCCCACTGGGCTAGTTTCTGTTCTGTATTTTGATTCTGGGCTCCTAAAAGAAGAGACACAAGCCGCAGAGTATCGGGGGGAAATGGCATTTGGGGACAACACCTTCATTGGTATGCATAACAAAACAGTATAAAATACAGTTAGGAATAATAAAATACAATTTCACAATGGATCATGAGGACAACACCTGCTCCAAGCACTCCCTCCCATGCTCAGGGGCTCAGGGTGGGGCTCAGGGGCAGCTTGGATGGTCACTGCAGCAGCCTTGCTGCCTCCCTGCAGGTCACCTCCTGTCCTCCCCAGCCCCTGGAAAGGGCAGAAGCTGGCCTGCAGGGAGGTGGGGGCAGGGCACTGCAGCAGATACCTGGCAAAGGAGAGGCCTCCTTAGTGCATGGCTGGGCCCAGCCTTGGGTGCCAGCTGGGTTGCTGCACTGCAGGAGTGACCAGATGCAGGGACCCGGCTGGAGCCCAGCACCCACGCACATAACCAAAAAGCATTGCCCTGGGAGGTACACCACTGGATCCTTTAGACAATACACCACTGGACCCTATAGGCGGTACTCCACTGGACACAAGACCTCTTTAAATGCTATAGCAGCCTTTATTTATGAATGGTAAGAGAATTGCCTAGAAGTCAATGTGGAAAAGCAGTGGCCTTCATAATCTAGGAATAAATGTTTGTTTGTGAGATTTACATCCCTTTTCATGGCTTTTGAAAATCTCTGAAAAAAAATTCTGTTCTTTTCAATCATATCATATATTGTGAAGCCAAATCCTCCTTCCCCTTCTTTAAGAATCTCTTAATGGAACCCATTTTGCCATACCTGCCCATGTTTTATATAACTAGCCACACTGCAAGTCAGGACCTGTTCTTCAGACCAATGGGAAATGTTAATGAACATAATGAACACTGTACACATAAAATGATCTTCCATATATCTTGGGAACTAAAACCAGTTTTTAAAAACTTTAGTTTTTCACAGCTCATTTATGTATTTCATAGTGGCTCCTCATGCAAAATTTAAAATCCTTGTTCTCAGTTAGGTGCCATCCTCAACATATGTAACACTTGCTATGAGGATTTTGTTGTTGTTCACAAGCAAAATGTAGATATGTTACATTAAAAGCCAAGTTTCTCACAAGAAGACTGGCAGACGGTTGAGTATAACTTAATGTTACAGAGAAAGTTATACTCTTTGTTTCCACTAGAAAGACTCCCCTGAGATGACATATGGCACCCTGTTTGGATTTACAATATTAGTTTTAATCTTGCATTAAAGTGACCAATGGTCATGGCCATATACAGCAATGAGGAGTCATTATATAAATAGCCATAAAGACAGGAAGTATGATCTATTAGTCCTTAGTCTGAAAAGTTCTTATTGACTTTTATGGAAAGGAATATACCTCCGGAGAAAGAATATGTAACAAGAACACAGGCTCTGAGATTATAGATTCATTCCTGCTATCGAATTTGCAATCTTGATGCAGTTTCATACTGGAAGTTTAGCAAACAAATAAAAATATTATTTATTTTGTCATGTGTTAGTCTTTAAAATTTGTGTGCATTGACTTATTCCCTCAAGCAATGTTTGCCTCACAAAATAGGCCCAAAACATAAAAGAATACAAATGGATACTCAGCTCATCTATGTAAAATAATTTACCAACTAGCATTGCTTCATAAGTTGTGTCATCAGGAAACATTAATATGACTGTCAATGACTAAGGTCTAGAAATGTATGTTGTCTACCAGTAGATTCTGATCACTGCAGTTTTTCTTGATTTTATTATGAAGAATACCTCTTTTCTTTGGCTCTTCATGTATCTAGACACTTCACTTCAATTCTGATAAGATTTTCTAGAATTCTTTTTGTGACATTATAGAGATAGTATGTGTATGTGCTTACACTCAGAGCAACTCTCTTGTTCCTGTCTGTGCCTGGCATATGTGGATTTTGCTGCAGTGTTCACTGTAGTCTTATATATGTTTACAATAATCCTTCATGCCAGATCAAATGCCTACCAACAGGTCAGTTAACCTCCAAGATTCCTCTATCTAGAGGTGTGAAGCAAGGATGTGTCCGCACCCCTGTTCTGTTTAACCTGTTCCTTAATGATCTTGCCCCATCTCTAAAACCATGAATTCCCACTGTCCATTTCTGGGGAATGTTCCACTGCCTATTTTGTTATGTTCAGATGACGCGGTGCTATTGTCAAGAAGCAAATTGGGCCTTAGTCAATTATTTGTTAAATGTAGTGACTATTGTACTTCTAATAGTTTCACGATCAATCCCTATAAATTTAAAATTCTTGTCTTTTCAAAATCTTTTAGAATACATAAATGGAGATTATATGGTAGTTCAGTTGAACAGATTAAAACTTTTAGATATCTTAAGTTAAATTTTGCATACAAATCCACTTGGATGAGTCACAGGGACAGGGTAGTTAAAAATTGCAAGACAACAGTGACTGCCATAATGAAATTTTTCAATACAAAGAAAGGCTATTACATTCTGGCAGCCATTAAAATATTCAACACTAAGGTTGTTCAACAGCTTTTATATGGGATCCCTATATGGATCGATTCGTGGAATATATCCATAGAGAAAATTCAATCTAGCTTCTTATATCAGCTATTTAGAGTTCCTCATTGTGTTTCATATGCAACCCCTTGTTTGGAGGCTGGACAATATCTTGGATATGGGTGCTGTGTGGTTTCCGAGCTGTATGGCCGTATTCTAGCAGCATTCTCTCCTGACGTTTCGCCTGCATCTGTGGCTGGCATCTTCAGAGGATCTGAAGATACAGCCCGGAAACCACACAGCACCCAAGTGATTCCGGCCGTGAAAGCCTTCGACAATACAATATCTTGGGTACATTTTCTTTTAGACAATTGGTCAGCTGAGATAATAGAACTGGTAGCTGAATTTTTAACTAATGTATTAACGTACTAATAGGATTCAAATGTTTTGGTTTGTTATCTAGCTTGTACTATTGATGCCTAATAAAGATCTGATTGATTGATTGATTGATTGATTGATTGATTGATTGATTGATTGATTGATTGATTGATTCATTCATTCATTCATTCATTCATTCATTCATTCATTCATTTATTGACTGATGTTTACTCAGTCCAATTACTTGCAGGGAAATGGGCACTGGATTACAATCTCCATGTTTTAGCTCTTTATGGAAGAAAAGTGTGTTTCTGTGTTCAAGAAAAAAACATCTTCAGCACTGCTAAAGTTTTTACAACTGGCTAGTAGGGCATCTTGGTGCAAAAGAAGAAACTGTGGCTTACCACCAATTCCTTGATTTACAATGGTCCTCCATAAAATACCACTGCAAATAATCCTTAGTGGCAGTAATAGTTGCCAGTCCCTTTAAATCAAGAGTGCATATTCAGTTTTGTGAAAACATGTTGCAAACCAGTTTGGCAAGTGTCCATGGATATTTGGCCTGAACTGAACAAATCAGGTGATCAAAAATATTGATGTTATTCAATATGGTAGCTTTGACAGTCAAACATGTTTTGGTGAAATTCACAGCATTCCTAAGCAGAACTAAGAATTCAAAAAATTACACTGTGAAGGTGTTCAATAGCTGAACATACTGTATTACAAATATAGTATCTCAATCTGTTCAATTCCTGATGAACAACTCAAGTAGCTGCTAAACAGAACCTGGCTCCCAACCCTTGTGCAGGTTTCTTGTCTTGCAAGGACCTTATGAGAAGTTTGGAATTGGAGATACCAGCCACATTTCTCTGGCTGTTCTTCACCCTAGCATCCTCTCTGTATTTCAGCAAGACAAAAGGAAAAGTTTAGGATGGGAAGAACAGGACCAACTGTTCTCTTTTTCCTTCTGCACAAAAACTGTCTACTTGGGTAGCATAGAAACATAGCAGATTGCTCCTGCTCTCCTACAATTTGTCAGTTTGGGAAGGGGCTACATTGCTTCTCTTTCCCTCCCCAAACTGTTAGTCTGGGCTGAAGGAGCACATTACCCATTTTCCTTGGTCCAAGATATCAGTTTCATTTGCAGTGAAAAGAGCAATCCTTCTATTCTCCCATACAGCTTTAACAACATCCCAAGATGACAGTTTGGAGAAGAAATGGAAAATAAGCTGAGTTCTCCCATCCCCAATTCACTACATTATAGCAAGATTAGGATGCAGCGAACTTTTTAGACTGGGAGATCAGAAGAACATAACTTCCTGAACCCCCCTTCTGAGTACTTTGCTGGGACATAGCAAAAATTCTCCTTTCAAGGTGTCAGAAGCTGACTTCCAGTTGAAACCAAATCAGCTGACATTAAGTTTCTGATGGCAACAAGGAGACTGTTCTGAGAATGCACACTGATAGGTTGTAAATGGACTGCTGATTAATTGTCTGCGTGAGAATTCCTGGAAAACTGAATATGAGGCAAACTAGGAGGTGTTTGAGTATCTGATGAAGACTGTGATTTATTAGTGCTTTCTCAGTATGCATGTGCACATCAGTAATGAAGAGAAAGTCTGCAAATAAACTGAAGGAACTAGAAGTTGGGGCAGACTGCATAAGTTCCAAGTGGGAAAATAATTTTAGAAGTGTTCCTAGTTAAAACAAGAGTTGTGGAACAAAGTGCAGAACAAAATCCAGATAAATGGATCAAGCAAGAAAAATAAACTTTATTATAAATAATTCCTAACTTTAAAAAGAAATGTTAGATATCAGCAGTCATGGATTTGATAAAAGTATTAAGCATTTTTTTAAAAAAAATAAGCAAGTTTTAGAAACTAGTTTAAGGTCGATTTAAAAGAAGAATCAGGGCTCTCTAGTCTAAACAACATTGAAAATGATGCTGTTTTGGGGTGGATTCTCCCTTTAATGTGGATTTAAAAGGAGAACCTGGACTCCCTAGTTTAAAGTGATGGTGTTTGGGGGTGGATTTCCACCTCCCTTGAAGCAGCATCACTTTCAATGTTGTTTAAACTAGGGACCCCTGGGTGTAAGGCTGAACACACTCAAACGCAGTTAACGTCAAGAAAAGAACTTTATTGATTTGTGTCGCGCAAAATACAGGGTGCTGGAACTGAGGATTCATATCCTCATTTTCAGTATTTATTTTATTTCTGAACTCAACGACAACCAATCCGCTTTCTCCCCCCACCAAGTCTCTGGCATCTCATTGGCCATGAAGCTCCAGTGGGATGTAGCTTCTCAGTTTGTTTTCCCGCTCTAGTTGGAAAAAGGAGGGAGCCAGTGCATGCTGGGAGTTGTAGTCCTGACACTGGGTTTGTTCTGATTTGTGAATTGGGGCATGTTCTATAATGTGATGGTGACCGTTAGATAACCTGAAGCAAAAAAAAATCATTCTTTAGTTGCTGGGGGAGGCGACTGCCCACATGGGGGCAGACTTTGCCCCAGGCTCCGTTTTCGCTAGCTATGCCTCTGCCTCCAGGCTGGACATTTCTGACTCTTTTGGTTCACATGTGGGCTTGAGGGTTATGCTATCCATATTATCAACTTCTTGGTGCCTTTTTCACCAGAACTATCTTCTTCTGTTCCTTACATGTCTTCAATAAAATCCTTGAAAACTCACAAGCGGATTATTGTCTGATCGGGGGACTGACATTAAGACAGTTCTGCATTGTTCATGTTTCCAGCTTCATGTTTCAATCACCAGCTGAAGTTGCAAACACCTTATCGGTGATCATGGCTTATGACCAGGGGGGGCCCTGCATTCCACTGGTTGGGGATGGGGCAACCCCTACTCTTTTGAATTATATAGCGGAGTTAGTGCAGGAGCAACCCGATGCAAGCTGTCGCAACAGGGGTCAAATGTTTGTGCCCCAGTGAAACCCAGGGTCAGGCTAGTAGCAAGGACAATCATGAATCCAAGGTTGGGTCAACGGCCACTACTGAGTGGACCTGAGGTGCAGAACTGATAGGATTCAGATCCAGGGACTCACCCTGGCCACATGTTCAGATGACTTTTACAACCCTTATAGAGAGCCCTTGGAATATCATACAGAGACTGGACTCTTCCACTGGAGGGACCACGTCCCTGGTTCCTGTTGGAAACACGCTCCAAGCACAAGAAAAGTGCAATGTGGCTTACTGAACTGGTGCAATTGACTTGTGACTATGACTCAAACTCAGGCTTTGCATCCTTGAGAGTACTGGGCGCTCCGCAGCAGGAGGCCGACCAGTGGAGACAAGAGTGGAGTGAATACCAGGCTGAGATTTGCTATTTGCATTGTGAAATGGAATTGCTTCAGGTTTGGGCCAAAGCAGTGGAATTGGCCCAATTTCAGACTGCAGGGAGCAACCCTATCAGCCCTGCACACTTTCAGTTTGGCACTGAGATAAAGGGGACAGCGTTCCTTCCAGCTGTAACACAGCATCCCCTGCCCCAGTTCATGGGCACAGGGCTCCCAAGCACAGGGCTCCCAGAGGAGTCCCACCTGCCTCACCTGTTCCAGTGCAACTGATGGTGGCAACAGCCCTGATGCCCCGCAGACAATTGAAAGTACATTTTGATGGCACCCCTGACCACTTGCCTTATTTCTTGGTGCAAGTAGATGCTTACATTCAGGATGCTTACATGCATGGGGGAAATTATGTTAGTGAAGTCGAATGGGTTCATGACATAGGAGTCCTACTTGAGGGACCAGAAGGACTGGTATGTGGGGATTTTTCATAGACATGCCCCAGAACTCTGCTCATTCCCTCAGTTTATGATGGTCTTATGTAGACATTTTGAAAAACCTTTTTGAGGGGAGAGGGCCAAATGGGACATATTGCAAATATGCCAAGGTAATAAACCTTTGGTGGAATTCTCAGAGGGATTTAGGGCTTTGACCAGCAAGATCCCCATCTGGCCAGAGCAAATCTTTGTTCATGCCTTCAAGGATGCCCTGCACCCTGAACTTCACCGCTGTCCCTAATGAGCAGCAACCCAGATACACTTATGGAATGGACTGTGCTGGCTAGAGAGGCTGAAGCTAGAATGATGGATGCTAATACTTATGAAAACAAAACCACTTCCAGCCACCATTGGGGCAAGTGGACCTGACGGATCCCTGAAGAAACACCAGGAGATCAACCAACAAGCCCAAAGAAACTCAATATGCCCACCGACGTCATTTGGGTCTCTGCCTCTACTGTGGAGATAGTGGTCATTTGGCTGCTACCTGTCCTGCCAAACTAGCAGTCAGAGGACTGCCCCCACTACGGTCAGCCAAGCCGAATGCCCCAAAGTATACTAAGCCAAAGGGAGCCTCCAAAGTGATTCTGGAACAGATTCCATCCTCCCCCGAGTCCCATAGTCAAAATTCTGGAGGGCGTTCCTACAGCTCCTGGGGGTGGAGCAAGCCTTATCTTCGGCTTATCATGCCAAATCTGACAGCCAATCGGAACACACCAACCAGACCCTGGAACAATATCTTTGATGCTACCTCAAGTACCATCAAGATAATTGGGCAGATCTACTACCATATGCTGAATACGCCTATAATAATGCAATACATAGTAGAACAGGAGAAATCCCCTTTGAAGCAGTCTCGGGACAATCAGCCAAGCCACTCCCCTTTTTGGGACAGCCTACTTTGGATCCTCCTGAATTGTAGGAGTGGATTCAGCAGATCATTGATGGATGGGACCCCATCCTTCGAGCACTACAGAAGGCCAAAGACACTCACAAGAAACAGGCAGACAGACATCGCCATCCCATCACCCTAGCGGTAGAAGATATGGTCTACTTGTCCACCAAAAACCTTAGAGACATTCATAAGAAATGGAACATAAATATATTGGTCCTTTCCAGGTCATTTGCAAAATCAATGAGGTGACTGTACAGCTGAACATGCCTAAGGCTTTACATAAAATACACCCTGTTTTTCATTACAGCCTCCTCAAGAAAGCCACTTCTCACAATGTCTGGCACCCTGCTCCGTCTCAACCTCCTCCAGTTCTGATTGATGGTGCCAAACACTATGAAATCCAGGAAGTACTGGACTCTTGCATCTGTCACAACCGCTTACAATATTTGGTCTCATGGAAGGGCTATTCACCTGGACAGAATGAGTGTGTGAATTCAGTGCATTCAGGCACCCCAACTCATCAAGGCATTCCATTGTGCCTGTCCAAGCAAACCTGGAAAGGGATATTAAGGGGGTGCGTGGAAATGTCAGCATGAAATTGTTGGGGGGGGGGTTGCTTTGGCTTCACTTATCATCTGCAACCATACAGGAGATGCTATTTCTCATTTCACATGACTAGGAGATTTATGTGAAGGTACCACAACATCTTCTGGGACTAATCACATGGGTCTTTCCAGTAGAATCTGAATTCAAAAAGCAGGAAATAGGATATGCACTTGAAAAAGCATCATTTTAACTCCATGTTATAATTTCAGAAAGATCAAGCTTATTGTTTTCATTAAATGTTCAGAGCATGTTTATTGTATTGGAAAACCATGTTAGGGAAAATGTCTGTTTTCATTAATGTCAGATTCAGCCCATTATTTCCTGTGCGAGTGGATGGGAAGTTTTCTGGAGCAGCAGTTTTTTCCCCCACCACATGGCATCAACATTTCTGCAAATCAAGTGTTCCTTCTCTACTAACCCCCACACACACACACACACACAGACACACAAGTTTAAAGTGAATTGGCGAAAAGGATACAATTTTACAGCCCTTGAAGAAGGGGCCACCAAGATATCCATATCTCCATTGTTCCCAATTACTAAAAGTTGAGGAAAAAGCTAGATTTTTCAGTTGCTTTTTTTTCACAGAATAGCACCAAAATTTCAGCAAACCTACTCCTTCCTCTACTAAAGACTTCTTGAGTTTCTTGGAAACTAGACAAAGGAGTCTGAAGAAGATAATTCCAGCCACCCTTCTCTTTCTGGTGCAACCATTTTTAACTCAAGGGCATTGTCTCCCACAAGACACAACAAATTAACAACAGTTGATGGAATTAAAAAGAAAATTGTTCACTTCGGTTTACTAAAGAACTGCTCCTATTTTATTCATTTTTTGCAAACTGCGTGATGTAGATTGCTATTATTCAAATTTACAGATAGATTTATAGAGTGAGAATAATTAAAAATTATCTTTCCATATGTCTCACCACTTGCCCTTTGCTTATAACATTCATAGGTTTAGTAAACTATCCCCCTTTGATGAGATAATTTTTCAAAATCATCTTCAAAATGATGTCATTTGTCATTGTGCTTCCTGTATAACATCCCCTTATTTACTGAATATGTAGCTAAGATGGACACATAATTCTTCTCCTATTTATTCCCAACCTTCACTTCCCTTGTTTTTGCCTTAAGGAATGGTAATAATACTAAGTAAATAATCATTACTGCCAGTTTCCAAGTGACAATTTCCCCACTTTGAAATATTTAATTTGAAAAGCTAATGAACAGGTGGGAAGGGGGGTTACCTCAACAAAAGCTGGAGTCTAATTCTGCACTTATAGCTATAAAATTTGTCCACCAACATGTTCTTGGCATTATTAGTCAAATTGTTCCAAAGCAATGGTATTAGAAACCCTATTGGATTGTCTGCTCAAAATGCTGTTCCTGCTTACTTCTACCTTATAATCATGCCAGTGTCTGAACACTGGATACTGATCACATTTTGCTTTTTTTAAACTGTGGAACCTTTTTCCTTTTCTGAGTTATTTTTTCATGGTTCTGCTTTCTCTCTGAAATCTTTCTTTAAAGCAACTTCTTTCCTTTTTTTAAAGCAACTTCTTTTGATCTTGCATACAAGGGATTCTAACAGATATTTTCAGAGGATTATTTTTTTATTTCCTGTGTTAAGCTTTTGCTGTTTATCATTTTCAATTATTACCATGAATAAAATGTGAAAGAAAACAAATCTGAAGAAAAGAATGTTGAGCAAGTATAGTTAATACAATCTGTCAGTTCTCTTTAAAATGTTCTGTGATTGAAGTAAGAGACCTGAAGAGTACACAAATTTGCACTTTTGAGTCACTGTAGATATGCTGCACATGTTAAAAGATACATTGGCACTAAATCAGAAACACTCCTGATTCATGGTATACTGGAAACCAAATGTACACCAAATGTACTCTGAGAGTTATTCCAAGTAGAGATTTTGTAAGAGGGATATATGATATTTGAGATTTTGTTGGGATGAATGTGATTGGGATGAATGTGAATGGATAACTTGTTATATTTATTTTTCTACACTATTAAAGGATTTTTTGCACTTTGTAATATCGAGATTTGCTAAGCAGGGTGTAATATTTATCTCTGGGTCTTTTACTGTCGCTAGAACTGTTGTAATTCTGCCTTGATAACCTAATAGTAACAAGGCACTGTATGTTTGAAGAAATGAAAATAATGTAATTGAAAAGGAGCTTTCCATTTTTAAAATGGCTAACAAGAAGTTACCAGTCATCTGTTTGAATTTGCTGTCCAATTCAAACTGGAAAAAAATTAAACTTTATTTGGGAGAAATATGAAAGGCTTAGAACTTTGTTCCTCTTCTGCTTAAATTGTAAAGTACTCCCTCCTTTTCACCATACACGAAATCACATACTGATTCTTAAATCTTGGCAGATTTCCCCTTCTTCTACGTAGCTGAGGCCTTCAGCATGTGAAGAAAAAGCACGACTCTTTGCAAAAAATAATAAAAAAAGACCTAACAACTATAAATATATATTTTAGAGAAAATATATATTTATAGTTGTTACGTCTTTTTTATTATTTTTTGCAGAGTCGTGCTTTTTCTTCTCATGATGGCAAGAAACAGTTAAATTTCTTCAGCAATTTTATTTGTTATCAACTATGATACAGTAGCAGCAGTACAGCACCAAATATACTATCTAATTCCATGGAACGGACTGTGCAAATTATTGTCTTTTACAGTTGTTTCATCTTTTAAACTTTGGAGTGCATTTGTTTTACATTGTTTTGTAACATTTCCTTGACTACTCCCTGAGATCTAAACTCACTTCTGGGACACATTTACAAATAACTGAGTAGACTGATTGGAATGCATCTATGTCACTGCTACCTGCCAGGAACACTGTAGCCTAAGAAACAATGTTCAGTTGTTGCTGTGGGGTCATTTCCAGACGTACATCTAAATGACAGCTTACCTTGCCAAAGAGCTTTAGTATTCCCAGGGGGTATGTAGATTTCACAGCAGCTAGCAGGTATTTTGTTTTCACTATATCCCTTGATGTTGAGTTGCAATCCCATTATTCTTCTTGAAATATTTCCATTGATTCATCTTGTCCATCACAAGTGACCCTTAAATAACAATGCCAATGTTCTTTCAGAACTCTTTAGTGCCCCAGAATGCAAGAAATAGATCCAGCCTTAATATTAGTAATAATGACTGTTATACATTCTGGATATTCAGGCATGAAAGGAAAAACATTACGATAAATTACATATTAAGAGTCAATTTACTCCACTCTTCAGAATGTAATATATTTTCGTAGCTATTCTATTCCTGCTACCTTTGCACAGGAGCTGACATTATTAAACAATAGGGGTTGTGCAATATATAAGAAAAGTGATGCTGCTAACCATATCTAGAATGACTGAATAAATGAAATTTATATAGGATTGAATTTATCCTGAAATAATGTTTCGAGGACTACAAAGAATTTGCTTTCATAGTGAAGAGAAATTGTCAGAGACCTATAACTTTCTCACATGAGAGGTTATTCAGGATAAGGTTATACAGAAAAGGAATCAGATCAGAAGCTCATGGGCATCTTAGTGCAGCTGGAGACATTCATGGGCATAAACAGACTTATATCACTTGCTAGATTTGAAACTACAGGCATAAATGGAATGTTAATTCAGACTTATTTATTTATTTAGAGCATTTAGATGGCTTGCTTTTCTCCTGCTGCAGTCAGCACCCAAGGAAGATAATATTAGTAAATATAAAACAAAAAGAATCATATATGAAATTAACTAAACACCTAATTAAAAAAGATAGTGCCCATGTAAAGGCCCATCTAAATACACATGTAACCTATTCACACACCACTTGAAAAAGATGTGCATTCTAATGTTCATTATATATATTCCTTGAGATTTTTATTCCTGTCCATTTTTCATACAGCTAATTGCACATTGACACATATGTACTTAACTAGAGTTGAATCTAGTTTAATAATTATACTAATTTGTGCCCAGATGTGCAGAGGTTCCATTTGGTGAATAACCACAGGACATGTCTTGGAATTAAAATAGGCCGCATCCCTTTTTATTGAAGCAGGTGCTGGGCAAGCAAGAGGAATAACCCCACCCCAAGCCTCTTATGGACCTCCCCAAACATGGGGAGGTCTGCCACACAAGCTCGGCCTCCCCATAAGGATGCGCTCCTCTGCCCAAACCGCCAAGACTGCGAGAAATTAAGCAACAAATCCTGCCCAAATAGGGAGGGAGGGTGGGTCAGTTTGCTCCAGGCATCGAAGAAGGCCGGAGCCCCAGGGGGGAGAAAAACCTGGTGCCCCAGGGGCCTCAGGGGGAAGAAAAACCCAGGTGCCCTGCTGACAGGGGCAAACCTAGGCAAACTGGAGCCCGGGGACAAAACCTGAGTTTGGCGCCCCCCCCGGCGAATGGGCAGCCACCCTCCCCCACCATGAACAAACAATTATTTTTTGCACCAGCTCACAAAACACCTCCCACTCCCAGCAAAACATACATGGCTCTCTCCCCACCAACTCTTTTCCTAATTTTCCTAATCACAACAACCCTATGAGGTAGGTTGTTAGCCTGAGAAACAACTCCAAGCCAGTGCAAGTGGATATTAAGCATGTAAACCTCTCACAAACCACCCCCAGCAAAAAACATTTTACCAAACAAATGTCAGCATCATCTTTCACAAACCACCTCCAGTGGAATCCACCCCCAAACAGCATTACTTTCAATGGTGCTTAAACTAGGGAGCTCAAATTCTTCTTTTAAATCCACCTTAAAGGGAGAATCTTGGGGGTCTCCGATTAAAACAAATCTGAAAAGTGATGCTGTTTGGGGTGGATTCTCCCCACCCTGAAACAACATCACTTTTGAGGGCTGGAGATTTAGATGAAAACAAATACCTGTGATTCAGCCAGAATCTGGGCAAATTTGGGGCAACATTTGGACAAAAAAGTGTCCACCATGTCCCGCTCCAAATATGAACAAAATGTGAATGCAAGGAATTTTGGGCTTTTGGGGGGGTATTTTTGTTGTTTTTTCGGCCTGCAGGAGGAGCAATTTTAAAGCTAGCAACACCATGAGCTCCGGGCATCATCCAGAGATACTGCCTCTTGATGATACACCCGAGTTTCAGGATGTTTGGTTCAGGGGAAGCAAAGTTATGGACGCCCAAATGGAATGCCCCCATCCCCATTAATTTCAATGGGAGCCAACAGGAGATTCGGGCTACCCATTTGAGTGGACCATAACTTTTCTCCCCTGAATCTAACTTCACAAAACTTGGGTGGCATCATAAGAATTGTTACCAAATGATGCCCTGAAATTTTGGTGTCACTAGCTTTAAAAATACACCCCTTACAGGCACCCCAAGAAAGTTTCCCAAGATTCTTTTGTTTTGGCAGTGACTTTGCTCCATTGTAGCCAATGGGGAATTTCTGAGGCTGGCTGCACATTTCTGGAAGATAGGAGTGGGCACCAGACTTTCAAGGTGGCTCCAGGAAGCCCCTCCTGGTAAAAGCATCCAGGCATAGAGACCTTGCTTCTGAGGGTTCAATTCTTTATGGGCCCCCCCCCCCCAAAAGGCTTATTATTTTGTTTCCATGCTCCTGCCCATGAAGCTCAAGTGGCTGAGTTCTCTTCAGGAACTTTCTCAACTCGCCCCCCCCCCCCCACTCCAGGAAGCAAAGCTCACCAAGCTTGGATGCTATTACCTGAAGGGGCCTCTTGGAGCTAACACCTTGAAAGTCTGGCTCTATCTTAAAAAAAATGTGTGGTCAGTGCTTACAAACTCAGAAATTCCCCAGAATCTGCCAGGGTTTCAGTTAGTTCCATATGGTGGGAAACATTATTTTTCCCACCATAGACTTCAATGGGGCTTTCTGTTATGCCCAGGTGGCACTGTGGTAGAAGTTTCCAACAGGAGGCAATGTGGTAGTGGTCTTGCTCTGGGTGGGGCAGCACTAAAGTTTGCCTGGGATGGTCAATGCTGCTGGCATCAGGGTTCACCTTCAACTTGGTGCCCACCGCATTTTAGCAAATTTGGTTGGTTCCTTCAGGAGACTCACACCAGCAGACCTGCAGGAAATCCCCCCTTCCAGAGCAAGACCCTTACCACAGTGCCTCCCATTGAAATCTCTACCACAGAGCCATCTGGGAGCATGGAAACAAAATAAGCCTTTGGGGGGGGGGTCCATAAAATTGAACCCCTCAGAAGCAAAGGGGTCTCTATGCCTGGATGCTATTAACTCAGGAGGGCCTCCTGAGCCACCTTGAATGTCTGGTGCCTCTATCTTCAAAAAAAATGTGCAGCCTGCCTACACACTCTCAGAAATTCCCCTCATTGGCTAAGCAATGGAGCAAAAGTCACTGCAAAACAAAGCAATCTTGGGCAACTTTCTTGGGGTGCCTGTAAGGTGTATTTTAGCTAGTGACACCAAAAAAATTTCAGGGTATCATCTGGTAACTATTCTTATGATGCCACCCAAGTTTGGTGAAGTTAGGGTCAGGGGGACCAAAGTTATGGTCCCTCAAATGGGGAGCCCCAATTCTTCCTCTGTTAGCTCCCATTGAAAACAATGGGGATGGGGGCACCCTTTTTGGGGGTCTATAACTTTGCTTCCTCTGAACCAAACATCACCAAACTTGGGTGGTATTATCAGGACAGTCTCTGGATGGTACCCTGAAAATTTGGTGTTGCTAGGCCTAAAAATGCGCCCCCTGTAGGCCAAAACGTAAAAAACACTTAAAAAATTAAAAATCACACAAACGACCCTGAAATGGTGGCGCCCCCCCACGTGACCAAATGGGGGGCGCCCGGGGACATAGGGTACCCCCTGTCCCTAGGCAGAAATGCCACTGCCTGCTGAAGCTGATCCATCTTAAAGGAAGCCAGCCAAATGTAAATGCCTCCGTCCCCAACCATTACATTTGAGGACTGTAAAGCCTGATGGCCTGTGCAATGCCTGGCGAGGGCAACCAACTCCCTAGCCCTAAATGCCCCAGAGAACGCCAGAGGAAAAGCTGCATGAAATAGGAAGCCTTCAAAGGGGGAATCACAGAGAGCGGAATCACACAGAGTCCACAAGAGACTGAAGTAGCTCCCTAGATATAGGCCACCTGGTGTCCCCTGTATGGGGGCTGGCATGGCGCCAACCGGACCTTAACCCTGCACAGCAAGCCTTAACCCTGCTCTCTACAAGGCCTAGCTCCCCGAAATAGCAACAAGCACTAGTTCAGTTTGCTCCAGGCATGAAAGAAGGCCAGAGCAACCGCGTGCTGCCTAGTATATAGGGAGCGTGCTCCACCCCTTGAACTTGTGTGCATCACACGATCAGGCCGGGTATGGCTCGGCCACACAGCCGGCCCAGGTCACACATGCTCACTGCTCCAGAGCTCACCATGTGCCCTGCCCCCTGTCGTAATTAGGGCCTAGTTCAGTGGTGGCAAACCTATGGCACTCCAGATGTTCATGGACTACAATTCCCATCAGCCCCTGCCAGCATGGCTAATTGGACATGTTGGCAGGGGCTGGTGGGAATTGTAGTCCATTAACATCTGGAATCCCAAAGGTTCGCCACCATGGACCTAGTTGATTCTAATGCTGTTATTTACAAAAAAGGATGAAGATATGGAACATTTTACTGGATTTAACAGTTGAGTCAATGAATGAAAAGCTATACTGAAGGCAAACTTCATAAAGATTATAGCTTGAAAAACAGCTTACAACTTTTGATGCACATATGTGAAAAGAAGGGAGCATATCTGGCTTATTTATTGAAATGTATGATAATTATATACCTTTTTTCAGATATATTTTCTAACAAGTAATTAATAGGAATTCACACTTGGTAATCCCACTAATTCTATAATACCCTTCACACCAGTCCACAGCCATATGGAAATATTTTCCAAGAGTAGTATGTGAACATCTGGAGTAAGCATTATTTGTATGGGTCTTTCCTACTCATCCTTCAGCTTACCTACCAGTAGCGTGGCAATTAGGGGGGAAAAAACCCTTCTATGCAATCATCTCCTGAGACTGTTCACTCACACTGTGCTATATGCATAGGATTCTACCATGAGCAAGTTGCTTGCAGGAAGTTTAATAGAAGGTATGAAGGGGGGCTACATGAACAAATGCAAAAGTCATGAGACAAATCAAATTCTCTCTATTATATCTTCTTTAATTTATTTTTACTCAATATCACTGTACCTAGAAAAATGTGAAGCATTTCTTGGTCTAGTTTCAGGCAGTGTTAACAGCATATAAAGGAAGTTCTTTAAAATCTGTCCAATTCTACCTATCCACAATCCTGAAATCATCATTTCATAAAGAGGCAAGATATGAATTTCTGTGTATTCATTCTACTCATGCATTCTCTTGTATTTCTACCTCTGCTGTGTAACAAAATTTCCACTCTACATCCTTAACTTTCTAATCTTACTCTCAGTGCCAGTGATACTCAATAGAAACAACAGGACTTTCTATAGGTCAGGCTGGCAAAGTAATTTGCAGCGGCTTCTGCACATAACAGGTGTTAATAAATTACATTTACACAGAAAAAGATGGCTAGGTAATACCTCATTCTGCATCATTCACGAATCATTTTCTAAGAGCTAGGTGTCCTGCAGTGCAGCAGACTATGTGAGAATAAACAAGCGTGCACAGAAATGCATTTATGGCTTTGGAGAAGAAGAAATACATAAAGTGAATGACAAATAAAATATGAGGTTGTGTTCACACTATTGACAAGCTTATATTGCTAATGTAGTAAGTTCTATCTCACAGCGATCATTAAAATGTTTATATGGAAGTAATGTTGCTTCCCAACCATGAAGTTATAGCAGCAGCTAGTAGTATTCAGCACTGGAAACAAATAACACTGGGAAGAGAAAACCTAAGGGGTGACCTTGATTCACTTCAGGAACTTCTCTTTGGTATGACCCACAGAGTAGGTGAAACCTTTGGTGATACTACACCAGTGGCTATATACCCTGTCTTTGCAGAATTGTAACCAAACTGTGAAAATTGTTGTTCCAAACATACAGGGCCCACACTGTGATGGGGAGAGAGTTCCCTTTTCTACATTATCCTATCTGCCTTGAAAAAAGTATGTAAAATACATTCAAAGATAACCAAGTGGCACTGGGATCCAAGACAATAAAGGAGAACAAAGGCCTTTTCCTCACACCGCACTTACCCATTTCCAAAATATTTTTGATCCCATAATTTACAACAAAGCATGTTTGCATTCCCTTCCTCCAAACATTGTTTCCTGGTGGCCATTTTGTTTTTGCTTTTTTGTGCATGAACTGCAGTGATGATTTATAGCATTGCTGACTCAATGGTCCCAAAAATGAAAGAAAAGGAAAAAGGAAGAAACTTGAAATTAAGAGGAGAAGGGTGAAGTGGTGAAGTGAGGAACAAAAAATGGTGAAGAAGCATCAATGGGGAGGTTGGAAGACCACACAGGAGGCATGGATAGCAGCCTACCATTTTGGCAGGAAAGAAAGAATGTTTCAGATATGTGCACACTGTGAGGGAAACTAGCTCAGAAATGTTTCAGCGAAAATTGTGGTAAAAGTGTTTTCAGAAACAACAGAGAAAACTTTGGTACATCGCGCAAACAGAATCTGTGAACCTCACCTCCTACAAGATGAATTGAATCACCTAAACAGGGCTCTACAGGCTAATGGTTACTCTAATACAGAAATCAGAAGGGCTGCAAGACCAAGAACAAGCCACATGAACAAAGATAAAGAGCCATCTAGAGGGAAAGTGTTCTTACCATACATCAAGGGAACCACTGATCGCATAGGAAAATTGATGAAGAAGCACAACCTACAAACAATCTACACAGACCCACTAAGAAAAATTCAACAGATGCTACTGTTCAGCAAAGGATAAGAGAGGGATCCCTTTAGCTACTGCAGGAGTCTATCGATACCATGCAGCTGTGGACAAGTCTACATAGGAATCCACCATAACGCAGCGCACAGAACACGTATCAAAAGAACCACGAAGAGGCACTGCAGACTATTTCCAGCCAGAAAAAAAAATCAGCAATAGCAGAACACATGATAAACCAACCTGGACATAGAGATATTATTTGAAAAAACAGAAATTCTGGACCACTCTGAAAGCCACTACATCGAAGACTACATACAGAGAAGCAATTGAAATCCATAAGCACATGGACAATTTTAACAGAGGAAGGGAAGAAACTATGAAAATGAACAGAACTTTGGCTGCCAGTGTTGAAAAAAATACTAGAGTCAAGACAGTGTCTAACCAGCTCCACACAAAACACAGGATGACCATAGACAAAAGAAACAAAGGCCAGGATACTCTCTATTCAAAGATGCTCCCACCAGTGACCTTGCTATCTCCAGTGTTACGCCCATGCTATAGTCTTCATTGTTACTCATACTTCTATTCAGATGCCCTCAACTATTGACCTGGTTGCCTTCTTTGTTACTCACAGACAAGGTTTCTCCACCCACCCTGGACACTCCAACAGATATATACTCCACTTGCTTTCCCAACATCAGATCCTCTGAAGATGCCAGCCACAGATGCAGGCGAAACGTCAGGAGAGAAAGCTGCTAGAACACGGCCATACAGCCCGGAAACCACACAGCACCCAAATGATTCCGGCCGTGAAAGCCTTCGACAATAAACAGAGAAAACATTTCTGGAACAAAACGGGGGGGGGAGGGGACTAGTGCAGAACTCCACAGAGAAAACATTTTATTATCATCCTGGAAAGTTGTGACTTACTCAGAAAAGACCAGGTTAGGGCTGGCCCACCCACTTGGCTAGTAATGTAGAGGTGCTACCTAGAACTATTGCTTCCCCCAACCACCATGATATTGGAGGTCAGTGATGGGAGTATCCTTGGTCCAGTCCCCACTGGCAGCTGGTGAGGAACCCACTCCTTCTTTTTCTTCCTCCATCAAGGGGATGTGGTTCACTGTGCCTGTCTTCTTCCTACTTACCTTAACCATGTCACACTTCATCATGGCGGGGAAGAGTTAAAAGGCTGGCAACTCCTCACCATAGTACAGGAGAGTGAGGGGGGAATTGGTTTCATACCAGTTCTCTCCTCAATGAGAAAATTGAGCACCAATGCCTAGGACATCTAAAATTCATGGGCTGACTCTGACATCAGTTGTAAGAATTCAAGATTTCAAGGGTGTTTCCCCACTCACCATGACCCCCCCCCCTATGCCACAAGCTGCTCTCAGGGTGCGTCATTTCTGGTGCGTGCCCGGGCATCCCCATCAAAAGGTGCCATTTACAAGAGCACCAGGAATGGCGCATGCTGAGGGGGCATGAAAGTGGCAGCGTCGGGGCGGCTGCGTTGTTGTGGGGAATGTCGCCCCTGTAGTGGGGAATGTCGAGGGACCCCGCGTTACTTGAGGAAAGTAGCGCAGGGCTTAAGGTAAGTGGGGAAAGGCCCTTAGTCAAGTCACAATTTCTCTACTGCAGAGAAATTAAATCACATATAAAGTTTTTTTATTTTAATATACCATTTTACATAGGTCTACATATGTAGTTACACTTAAGATTCACATCATATTATCTAGGTGATAATCGAATACATGGACATTTAAGGATGTGAATAAAGTATTTAAGTTAGTAGTGTAGTGCAGTTTTCCTCTCTTTTTTTACAACAGGTTGAATGGAACTTTATGTTCTAGTGCATCCAGGGAGCTCTTGCACAGCACAGAATCTCAAATCTGCATGGAGTACAAATGCCCATCAGGCCCCGCCAACATAGCCCAGTGGCCAAATACTTTGGCAGCGGCTATGATGGGAATTGAAGTCCATGAATATTTGGAGAGCCCCAGGTTGCAGACCCCTGTTCTTGTGTAATCATCTGAAACTTGTTTGTTGTGGAGAATCCAGTCACATGGGGATTACATTATTGTGGCTTTTCCCAATATGTAAATACTGCAGGAGGAAGCCTTAAATGTACTACTTTGACAATGCCATACAATTTTGGTTTATAAGGTAATTGTGAGTGGCATTGCTTCCCATTCTGAAGTTCCTACATAAAACAGCAAAAAAGCATCCCCCTTTAACTGGATGCATTGCTTCAATTTTGGTTGATACTATCTAGATGATAGACAGTCTCTCATCTATATAAATGGCTATCGTAAGGTGGTTTCAGAGAGGTAGTGTGGGTGGGTATACATGGGGGAAATTGATTGCCTGAATCAACCATAGAAAAAGAATACAGCAGCATGATTCACTGTATAGTTTGCTACTTATTCACTATGACATTTGTGGGTTTTTTCTTGGAGTGTAAACATTTGGCCATCTTAAATCTGTGTTCTTTGTTGACCTTCCATTTATTATTACACTTTGGTTGCATTCTTCAAAATATTATGCACCCAGTCAATTGTGTTGTATTCTTGATGCATTTCACATAAATATAGGACAAAAATATGTATGAAATAACTCAAAGTTAGTGCTATTAATATTGTACAGTAGATCAGCAATGAACACACAATTTATTATAACTTAACCATTTATTAATTAACACTGAACTTCAAAACAGATAATGCTTGGGGGAAAAGAAAGAAATACAACAATTTTTAGATAAAACTGTTTCTTATTCAATAGGCTCAGGATTGCCTGGCCTATTTTTGAATAGTTTTAATAGATCCAGGAGTCCTGGAGCTTACCAGCATGGAAGTAAACTGTGTCTTTCCTGCTTCCACTGAGGCCTCCTGGGTTAGCATCTTAAAGAATCAGTACACACCAGTTACATCTTGATCAAATTTGACCAAATGATTGGATGCAATATATTCTAGGATGAATGAGTACAGTTTTATGACATGCCATATTTCTCTGTGGTATTAAATATCCTATAGTTGGGTGACAAACATTATTATTCCACCATAAAGATTTAACGCCTTCATCCAGTGAACATCCTGCTAGCTTTGTAAATTAACATCAAGGCCGTTTCCGCACGGGCGGAATAATGAAGCGACCTGGGAGATAGCAAAACGCCCGTCCCCTCAGGGCCAGCCATCTCGCACAGGGGGCACAGCTGCATTCGCAGCCATGCGGCCGCCTTTAAGGGCCAGCTTCTGCCTCGTGCCCATGCTGGCATTTTCCCAGAGCGCTGGGAAGCGCTCTTGTTGGGGAAATGCCAGCTGGAAGCCGCTGCCATGCGAACGGCAGCGGCTTCCCGGCACTTCCCCCCACCCCCTCGCTTCCCTTACCTGCTCTCCGGCCCTCCAGCGCGTTGCTGGGGCCTGGGGACATGCCCCTGCTCTCATGCGACCCGGCTTAGCTTGGAGTGCTGCCTTGCAGGGCAGCCAGGAGGCGTGTCCCCAGGCCCCGGTGACATGCCGGAGGGCCGGACAGCAGGTAAGGCAACCGGGCGACGGTGCCCAGTGGCGCCGTCTCCCCGGTTCTTTCTGGGACCATCCATGCGGACGTTCCCAGCGTCATCGGGTCGGCGCAAAATGCGCCGACCTAGCCGTTTCCGCCTCCGTGCGGAAACGGCCTTAGTTATCCTAGTTACAAGACTCCATTTCTTTCAATATTGACATTTACCATATAGTTCAGAAAGTCAGGAAAGAGGTCAAGAGTGAGATTCAATCCAAGAGTATAATTATCAAGAGCAGAGAGCATACAACAAAAGCAAAATCCACAAAACTCTTAAAAATTTCTAGGTGGAGACTAGAGATCGCTCATTATAACAAAAGATCAGTTAACCTGGAGAAATGGCTGCTCTGGAAGTTGGAGTCTATGACCTTATACCCTACTGAAGTTACTGTCCTTGACAAATTCCTCCATCCTCAGGGTTCAACCCCCAAATCTCCACTTAATTCCCAATCTGGAGCTGACTATCCTATTTAATGATTTAAGAATAGAAACTCTGTAACGATATCAATTTCCTCATGACCATTACTTTCAATCAATCAATCAATCAAAAACTTCTCATTGGCATAGTCATTACTTTTGCCTTCTTGGTGGTCAGCTGTAGCCCTACTTTGACACTTTCTGCTTTAAGTTTTACCAATAGTAATTTCAAGTCTACTCTATTTTCTGCCAGTAACGTGGTATCATTAGCATATCTCCAATAGTTAATGCCTACCCCCCCCCATTTTCACTTCATCTTCATCAAAATCTTGTCCAGCATTCCTTAAACGTTCTGCAGATAGATTGAAGAAATAGGGAGGTAAAATACAAAATTGTCTGACACCACTGCCAGTTGGAAAACAATCCTTTCCTCCATATTCTGTCCAGAGTACAGGCAGTGGTGGGGCTACTGGGGGGGTGCGCTATGCACTGGGCACACGGCTTTGGGTCACATTTTTCAAAAAAAAGCCCAGCACTTTCTGTGAGTAATGTATGTGTGTGGGAGTGGGTGGGTGTATGTTAAGTACCATGAAGTCATTCAGTTCCTGGTGACCCTATGAATCAATGCTCTCCAAAAATGTCCTATTGTTGACAACCTTGTTCAGATTTTCCAAACTAAGGGCCATGATTTCCTTTATAGATTCAATCCATCTCATTGGGTCTTCCTCTTTTTCTGCTACCTTCAATTTTTTCTAGCATTATTGTCTTTTCCAGTGAGTCTTGCTTTCTCAGAATATGACCAAAGTACAACAGCTTCAGTTTAGTCATTTTAGTTTCTAGGGACAGTTTAGCCTTGATTTGATGTAGAATCCTTTGATTTGTCTTTTTGGCTGTTCTATAAAATTCTCCTCCAAAACCATATTTCAAAGGAATCAATTTTCTTCCATTTCATACCTGTACATAGTAATAGGGAGTACTATGGCATGAATTAACTTGATCGTGATTGCTAGTGACATATCATTACACTTAAGAATCCTTGTTAGTCCTATGATTTTATTTATATTATTAGTTTTAAATGCTGCCCTTTCCCTTACCAATCATGGCTGCCCTTCCCAGACTCAGTATCCTTCTTATTTCTTGGTAGCAGACTCTCTTTGACTTTATTATGAGGCCAAGGAATAGAAAGTCTGTAACGATATCAATTTCCTCATGACCATTACTTTCAATCAATCAATCAATCAATCAATCAATCAATCAATCAATCAATCAATCAATCAATCAATCAATCAATCAAAAACTTCTCATTGGCATAGTCATTACTTTTGCCTTCTTGGTGGTCAGCTGTAGCCCTACTTTGACACTTTCTGCTTTAAGTTTTACCAATAGTAATTTCAAGTCTACTCTATTTTCTGCCAGTAACGTGGTATCATTAGCATATCTCCAATAGTTAATGCCTACCCCCCCAATTTTCACTTCATCTTCATCAAAATCTTGCCCAGCATTCCTTAAATGTGCTGCAGATAGATTGAAGAAATAGGGAGATAAAATACAAAATTGTCTGACACCATTGCCAGTTGGAAAACAATCCTTTCCTCCATATTCTGTCCAGAGTACAGGCAGTGGTGGGGCTACTGGGGGGGTGCGCTATGCACTGGGCGCACGGCTTTGGGTCACGTGGGCACAGAAAATCCCCCCTCCCCCTTCCACTCTCCCCCCTCGCCGGTCAGTTGGCCACTCAGCTCACCCCCACCTCCCCCACAATGCCCCCCACACTTACTTTAACAAATGGAGCAGGCTGGAGAGGAGGCCTGCCTGTGTTCTCTTCCAGGCTGCAAATGGCCTGGTGGGAACTACATTTCCCAAGATACCTTGGGAAATTTATTTCCCACCAGGTTGTTTGCAGCCTGGAAGGGAACAGGCAGGCCTCTTCTCCAGCCTGTTCAGTTGGCTAAAGTAAGTGTGGGGGAGGGCGCCGCAGGGGGGGCGCGGGGGTGTGTGCAAAAAAGCCAGAGTGTGCACTGGGTGCACTCTGGCCCAGCTACGCCTCTGAGTACAGGTTGCACATCAAAACAGATGCTGTGGCACACCAGTTTCTTTGAAAACCAGCCATAGCTTTTCATGATCCACACAGAAGATTTGCTGTAATCTGTGAAACACAAGATAATTTTCTTCTGAAATATATTTGATTTGTTTATATGTATTTGTAGTCTGTCTTGTACCTGAAGGTCTCAGTGCAGACAACAAGATAAATATCATAAAATACCAATAACCGAAAAACAATTGGAATCTATAACAATAAAACAATAACACTTATTCAAAATTTATAACACTTATTAATGTTAATAAAAACCTGTTTAAAATTCATTAAACTTATTTAAAAATTTTATTTTCAGAAGGGGGAAACCATCTTTTAAGCCAAAGGCCAGGAAAAATATGTGCATCTTTACTAGTTTTCTAAATGATTATAAAGAAGGTGATTGACACACCTCGGGGGAGGGGGGGAGATCATACCACAGTCTCAAGGCCACCACTGGAAAAGCTCTATCTTGAGTATCCAGGTATTTTTAACCACTGAAGGTGGTGCTACCACCAGAAGGGCTTCACCTGCTGATCTTAAGGCACAGGCAGGTCAATATGGGCCCCTGGTATCATTTAGATATTTGGGCCCCAAGTCATTAAGGGATTTATAAATCAAAGATAACACCTTGAATTAGGCTAGGTAGAAAATCAGCAGTCAGTGTTGTTCTTCTAAGGCCAGCATATTGTGCATCCAGCCTGAAGTATCCATTAGCAGTCTTGCTGCTGAGTTCTGTACCAGCTGCACTTTCTGAACCATCTTCAAGAGCAGCCCCATGCAAGGCACATCACAATTGTCCAATCTGGAGGTTTCCAGAGCAGGGATTACTATAGCCAGATACCCTCTGTCCAGAAGGGGCCATAGCTGGCAAACCAGACATATCTGGGAATAGGTACTCCTGACCATCACCTCAACCTGAGCAGAGTCCAGATTTTGCATCTTGAGCTAGTGGAAAGTTTGCTCCACCAATGGTACCATCCCAAACACAATGAAACCTTGAAAAATGAAATTAAAGTGAATAGGACTAAAAGTGTGTAACTCTTAGAGTGGTACTGTGAGTTCCGTGTGCAAGTAGACGATGGAGAGGTGATGTCCATTCTCCCTCCTTACTGCAGCCTATGTATCATATGTTATTTTGGTCATGAGAATTCCCTAACCTGCAGTATCAGGGATTTTTGTTGTTGCTGCTGATGAGGGCTTTTTGTAGTGGGGTCTTGTAGGCAAAGGGGAAGCCAGGAAAGATCAGCCTCTGTAAGTCAATTCAAGCAAGCAAACAATAAGAATTATCTATAATGATCTTTTTTTTAAAAAAAACCTTCTATTCATAATTATTCTGGAGAACAATCTTAAAGTATTAGAGTATTTAAATGATATTTTCCTCTTACCATACAACCAAAGAGATAGATGCTCTAAGTGACAACTGGATTGTTGGTTTATACTGAAATTCTTTAAACAAAGTACAAGGTGATTCCAGTTTATTTAAAAAAGCTAAATTACATCTTATAGACTGACCATACTGGACAGTAATGCAAACCTGATCAGCCTTTGAAAATCCTGGCACTTGGATATACTGAAAGAAATGTCATTCAGCATATACTGGAATCATTCATTATGCTAATCGGGGTAAATAGATGGAGAACCTCCTTGATGCATTTCTTTTTGTAGACAGGTGTGACAATGGGAAACCTTATCAGGTAAGTGGTACAGCTTTAGAGGATGCTTTATAGAAGAGAAAGGCATTAAGGGCAGCAAAAATGTAATTTGAGAGGTAATTTGAATTTGTGAACTCTATATGACTTTTGAAACTCTGCATGAAAATTTGATGAGTGTCCACAGCTAATCTGAGAGGGTGGGAGGTCAGGCATGAAGGCTGATGAATGTTCATTCTTCTTCCAGATTCAAGATATGGTCAGTCAAGGTATGTGTTTCTCATTGGATTGTAACTTAATACCTAAAACAATATTCTATACTGTGTTTGTTAACATTTGTCAACTTTAATTCATCATCCCTGTACACATAGGAAGTCTGAAGAAGCTCTTTGCTTCAAATCTATGCCTTTGATTTTTTTCTGGAAGAAAAATGATACTTTTCAGGAAGATAATGAGACAAAGGAAAGCATGAAAGAGTGCATTTTAAATTAGGAAGGGGTGGTGGGAAAGGAGATTTGTATAAGAAATAAGCAAGGTACAACTAAGCATTACACAAGTTTATTTGTGAAATTCAGCCATGGCTGTGTTTCAGCCATGAATTATATGATTGTATCAAATATAGCACGAAGTATCATGAGAAAACCAGACTGATGCTTCACAAGTGGGGGAGGCTTGAAGGGAAAACAGACTCTGCTTTTTCCATGTAAGCATGTACCATGTGCAATTAGTTCAAACCCCCCCCCCCTTTTAAGCAACATGGGACTAGTTGGTTAATCATAGAGCTAAACAGAAATTTTAAGGATCTTTTTGAGCTGGCACTGGGGGAATCTTTTTGTCCACTTAATGGTGTTTCCAAGACATGGTATCATTTATCAGAGTGGCATATAAGCAGGGAAGTCAGAAACAGCATTGGTTACTGTGGTACAAGGTAGGTTAATTGGTGAGCACTCAAAGGCATTTAAAGCATTCTTAAAATTGCCCATCATACAGCTTTATGGGTTAAAGAGGGAACAATATGGGTGGTGAACATCATCAACCAGTCCTTTAATTGCTGAGCGGCATACTGATAGAAAGTAATGAAGTGTGACCATGGACAGCACAGATGATATGCAAGCTGGGATGAAAAGTTAGAAGTAATGCTGGTAGGTTTAAAGCTAGAGTGGCACTGTCCATAAGCTGGTAGGTTACATGCTCATTTAACTGCAATACATATTTAAAAGTTGAGTGAATCATTTGATGATGCAAATCAGTCACTTAATAAAACCTAGATAAACTCATCAGGTTTTTGCAGTACTGAGCATCTGAAATGATGCTGCCAATTCAGACTATTTGACAAAGACAGCTGTGAATCACCATGGGCTGCGGTTGCTGCTCAGGGTGGGTAGGTGGAGCTGCGCCAGCTGCAGCTGCCCAAGTATGGGTGGAAGCAGAGCCCTGGCCATGTTAGGCCAGGGCAGGCGTCACTGGAAGGGGGAGGGCTGGCCAGAGCCTTTAAAAGGCCAAGCCCTCCTTTTTGCCAGCCATGTGCTTCAGCTGGCCAGTGATTTGTCCACCCACCTCTCCCTTTTTTACAGGTCTTGTTAATGCATGTCACTCTGTTACAGCCATCAGCAGTTGGCACATGGGTATTGATTTGGAAGGGCAGGGGAAGGGAGCTAGGGAGCTATCCCCCCCCCTTTCGAGTGGTCGACGGCAGCAAGAGGCAACCGCCCTGCCAAACAGGGCAAAAGGGGAGCACCTCTTGCCAGGAGCATCCGCCCGGCAGAGTCCCTCAGCAGAGCGAAGCTCCAGTACATGTGCCATGATGCAGACACAAATGGATCAAGATCCATGCTAGGCCTCATGCTTCTGTTTTTGTGTAATAAAATTACTATGGCCAATTGATTTATCCCAGCTAAAGTGTTGTGTGGTTATTGGGAGAGGGTCCACCCAGGAGGTTCCCACCCTTGGACGGCAACCATTAACATCTCTAAGAACTACTTAGATGCACACCAAAGGTTAGGATTTTATTACAACACAACATTTATTTATGACTGATTTATATGATTTGTGATGAATTGTGACAATTTAAAAAATGACCTTCTGAATGGAACAGTTACATAGCAAGGATGAGGGGTGGTAGAACTCAAGTGCAATGTAAAATAAGAACAGTTGAACTGATCATGGAAAAATCAGCTCTCTATTTGTGACTGGTGAACCGAATCCAAGCTGAATTGGGAAGTGTTCATGCATTTCTAATGACAAAGTCACTAGTTAAGAAGAACTACATGGAAACAACATGCAGAACAGCCAACACAGTTGGATCAACAAGCAAACTGGTCATGGAAGAATCAGCTCTCAGTTTGCAGCTGGTGAACAGGATGTGAGCTGAACTGATCAGAGTTCCTGTATTCCTGAGTCAAAGAGGAAAGTGAACTTAGTCAACACAGGGAGAAGCTCATTAATTTAAGTATTTGAGAGAAGTGTTGGACAATTGTTAAATAGTTTTATTTTGTTAGCAGTGGCAATAGTCTTTAAAAATATGGAACAAAAGGGAATTAAAAATGAAGTTAAATACAGGTAACAGTGAACAGCAGTTTTATCCCAGTGATCATGTGATATTTGCTGGTTTGTTGAGGTCATAAGAACATAAGAACAAGCCAGCTGGATCAGACCAAAGTCCATCTAGTCCAGCTCTCTGCTACTCGCAGTGGCCCACCAGGTGCCTTTGGGAGCTCACATGTAGGATGTGAACACAATGGCCTTCTGCGGCTGTTGCTCCCGATCACCTGGTCTGTTAAGGCATTTGCAATCTCAGATCAAAGAGGATCAAGATTTGTAGCCATGGAAATCGACTTCTCCTCCATAAAATCTGTCCAAGCCCTTTTAAAGCTATCAGGTTAGTGAAAGCCATCACCCACCTCCTATGGCGAGGTATATTCCCAAACACCAATCACCGCACGTTAGCGTGAAGAGGTATTTCCTTTTATTAGTTCTGAATTCTTCCCCAGCATTTTCAGTGTATGCCCCTGGTTCTAGTATTGTGAGAAAGAGAGAAAAATTTCTCTCTGTCCCAACATTTACCTCTACCCATGCATAATTTTGTAGACTTCAATCCATATCCCCCCCTCAGCCGCCTCCTCTCCAAACTAAAGAGTCCCAAACGCTGTAGCCTCTCCTCATAGGGAAGGTGCTCCAGTCCCTCAATCATCCTTGTTGCCCTTCTCTGCACTTTTTCTATCTCCCTCAATATCCTTTTTTTTGAAGGATCACGGCTGACCAAGAGACTGGACACTGAGTACTCCAAGTCTTGCCAGACAGCACCACTGCTTTATATAAGGGCATGACAATCTTTGCAGTTTTATTATCAATTCCTTTTCTAATGATCCCCAGCATAGAGTTTGCCTTTTTTACAGCTGCCATGCATTGAGTTGACATTCCCATGGAACTATCAACTAAGATGCCTAAATCCCTTCCCTGGTCTGTGACTTATAGTACTGACCCCTGTAGCATGTATGTGAAGTTTGGATTTTTTGGCCCTATGTGCATCACTTTGCATTTGGCTACATTGAACTGCATTTGCCATTTCTGAGCCCACTCACCTAATTTATCAAGGTCCGCTTGGAGCTCTTCGCAATCCTTTGTGGTTCTCACCACCCTATATAATTTGGTCAGCTGTTCTCTGACAGATGGAGGGTGGTGGTGCACACCTGGTGTCAGCAAGCATGATGCCTTTGCTGCTATCCAAACACAGAGTGGTGGTAGTAGCTGGACACGTCAGACAGCTAGCTGAGGCAGCAGAGGCAGTACACCATGCCAGGTCAGGCTAGCAAGGCCTGCAGAGAGACTGTTCAACTCAGTCATTGGTGTTCTTGTCCCAATCCCTGCCCCCTTTATCTACCTCCATATCTGTGGATGGCTACCCTGTGAAGAAAGCATTCTCCTAATTGCAGCTGCCTATTGTGGGGAAAGACCGAGGGATTAAGAAAAAAGGTAATTTTATTAAGGTTTTTTAAAGGAAACAAACAACTAAGAAACACCAAAAAAAATCTTCTACTTTAACAGAAAAGGGAAACACTTGATTTCTTCTGCAGCAAACATAGTTTAAAATTTACCACTTGCACTATGGTTGCAAATATGAAATTATAGTTCAATTAATTCTTAATTATTATTACTAATTAAATAGGATTCACACTTTTCTCTATTAAATGCATTTTCTTCTAGTCCTAAGATCCACAAGTCATCAGTCCATTTTTTTCCATTTTAAGCAAAAAGTCCAGCAGGGGTTTCCAGCTATCAGTAAAATCTGGCCGCACAGCAAATGCACAATGGGTTGCAATCATGATAAAGGAACTCATTTTCCTGTTTTCCCATTCATATGCATTTGGTGCAGGCAGCAATTGAAGCCCACAAAAACAATCTGTGTTGCTGTCACACCTTCACATGGAGATGCCTTTGTTTTTTAAAAAAACATTTATTTACCTGCCACACATGTGTAGCTTTGCAGGTATGCAGAAATGAACCTCCACAGCCATACCAATGCCCCATGATATGACCAGCTGCACCTGCATAGTTATGCAAATGTAAGCCACAATTTTTTAAAAAAGGAAAAGGGGCCTCCTTGTAAGGGCTAGGCAATTGTGGGCAGCTTCTCCCTGACCATAGAGGATGGGGTGGAAGGGAGAGAAATAAAGTATTTCCAGCCTGGCCATTTGCTCAGGAGTGGCTCCAACCCAGAATTTTTCAAAAGGATAGCTTGTTTAGCAGTTTTCAAAAAACTTGGGTTGGGGAAAATAAAACGGGCCAGGCTCATTTTAGGAGCGAGACCTATGTGAAGTCCCCCCCTTTTTAAATTCCTTTCCCCACAACAGATACCTTGGTTGATTATGCACAAGGTGCTTACTGTGTGGTGCAAGCAAATGTCTGTTGCAGCAAAATTTCTTGTACAGATGTATTTCCTCAAGTCCTGCTTCCACATGATTTTAATTTGTTTCATCCCCACAGCACGTCAGATTTGCCAGTGAGAACAGCTTTGTCCTGGACATCTTTCCTTTACCCATTGCCAGCCTTCCCACTCCCTAGCACTGCATTTATGCCTCCCCCCTCACTTCCCCCTCCATATTGAAGGCTCATAGAAAACTTACAGAAAAAAGCTCACTCACAGGCTTAGCCAAAACACGCTAATTTCTTGATATATCAAGATATCAATGTAGAACAGAAAGTGCTTAAAAATAACAAGCCTCTCTGTCCTCCAGTGGTGGAAGCAGGAAGTGGGGTAGGGAGTGATTGAATATTGGCTATTGTACCATGTCTCCTTCTTTGGCAGCATGTGGTCCAGGGAATTGTTTTGCTCTTTCTTTTTAGGGGGCAGATTATTTTTGGAACACTAATATCAATAAACGTGCAGCTTAAAGACTAAGCCAGCAATTTTGACTACCAGGTGTAAGGAAATCTGAGCCTTTAAGAATAAAAATAAGTACCTTTAAGATCTCTGCCTGTTGTCATGTGGCATATGGGGGAGGGACAGATGTACTTAGAAAGACTTCTGGGGGACCTGTTGATGGTAGTTTGGGTCCCTGCTACATACTCTGCCCCACCAACCCTCCTGCTACTCAGCCATAAGTGAGGTTGCATGAAAGTTGGCATGGAGGCCCTCTTGGCTGCGTGGGTGACCAGCTGTATGGTCCAGCCTGCTACTGCACACATTGCCCCAATTCCTTTCCCCCGTTTCCCTTTTGGGTTTGTGTGGACTCAATCCCAGCTTGGGATACCATGGGAAGGACACACAGACCCTTTTGACTCTGTCAAGTGCCCAGGATCTAGGAGCTGAACTTGACTCCTTTAAGGGGATGTGAGTTTTGCCACTAACACCCAGCTAGTCTCCCCTTTTCACCCAGAAGCTTTATTTGTGCATGTGCTTCACTTTGTACAGGTGCAAGGCAGCCCCTGATTGGTTCTGGGTAACCTAGCCATCTGAGCCACACCACCATGGAGCACCACAACATGGTTGCTGGGGACACTGATGCAGTTGCACCTGAAGACTGCCTTAAAACCCTCTATTTCTCTGCTGGTTGCCATGCAACTTTGCCCCCCAGGGAGCAGATTGGTAGCCCTCAGGATTGTTCTGCTGGTGATGCTCAGTGAAAGTATTTTAGCCTATGATTCACGATGACTTCTGTAAAATGCATTATTTTGGATTTCACAAAAGAAACTGAGTCCTTGCAGTATTTTCAAATCCTAGTCTGGGCCAGTAAAAAAAGATTTTTTTCTGTTCCTTTCTGAGCCTATGGCCATTTCTGCATGGCCAGCTGAGGCGGGGTGGTGGTGGTTGGCATAGTTCATGCCAATGCACTCCTGGGGGCCATTCACATGAACGGCCCCAATGGCTCTGCAGCCTTTGCATGGGCTGCGCTGCTCTCGAAAATCTCCTACCTTCTGCCACCTTCCATCACTTTGTGGAGGCCAGAGGACATGCTCCCATGGCCAGAACGATGCCCCTGGCCTCCACAGAGTGACAGAAGGCAGCAGCAGGTTGGAGGCATCTGGGAGTAGTGTGGGAAATATGCCAGCTTCCACCTGGTGCCATTCACTCAGCACTGGATGGAAGCTGGCATTTTCCAAAAACCTCACTTGGGGAGTGAGGTTTAAAAACATGGGGCGGGGGGTGAGCAATGCTGCATTGATTTGGCGGCAGTACCTGTGCAAAGGCTCCCCCCAAATTACCAGGCCGAAATTGGTGCAGAAATGGCCTTTGAGTCACAGTTCTTTTAATTTCTTATGCTATACAAGCGGACCTGGCCACGCAATGCTGTGGCTAAGTCTGGTGAAGTGGAAAAGAAAGAAAAGGGGAAGCAAACGGTTCAAACATGTGTCATTGCACAATGCTTGCAAGGGAGGGGAGGGGAGGGGCAAGGGGCCCCTCGCTGCCCTCCCTCTCTCCTGTTCCCTTGCATGGCAACCTGCCCCATTCCTCCCTAATGTTCCCCATCCTCTGTTAGGGTGGGTGGACCATGTCCAGGTGGCGGACCCTGTCCCTTTCACTCCCTTCCCTTGCAGGCGAATTAGCTAGTTGAAAACACGCTGGGAGGCATGAGCTACATTGTGTTCAAATTTCAGAGCATTTGGTCCAGCAAACCCCCGGACTCTCCCTCACCTTCCCCTTCCTCCACTAGGGTGGGTGGGCCATGTCCAGATGGCAAGCCCCATCCGTTTCACTCCAGATGGCAGTGGTTTTCAAGGAAGGCATGGTTGTTTCCCTTGTATCAGAGGGTGTTGCTTTGATGGCCATCAGATGGTGCTGTTGCAGAACAGAACTGTGGTACACAATAACTGGCACAGTTGTGACATGTACACAACAGGAGGTGTGGAAACAGTATGAAAACCGGGCCACATGCGAATGCGACATTATGTGAAAATTTCAAAGCAATCGGTCCCGTAGTTTGGGAGATTACCTGTCAGCAGAAAAACGCACTGATAGATTTTTATATATACTAGAGGGCCCGGCCACGCATTGCTGTGGCTAAGTCTGGTGAAGTGGAAAAGAAAGAAAAGGAGAAGTGAACGGTTCGAACATGTGTCATTGCACATGGGCCCCTCGCTCCCCCCTCTCTCTCCTGTTCCCTTGCATGGCACCCCGCCCCTTCCCTCCCTAACATTCCCCTTCCACTGCTAGGGTGGGTGGGTCATGTCCAGGTGGCTGGCCCTGACCCTTTCACTACCTTCCCTTGCAGGCAAATTACCTAGATTAAAACACGCTGGAAGGCATGAGCTACGTTGTGTTCAAATTTCAGAGCATTTGGTCCAGCAAACCAAATGCTTGCAAGGGAGGGGAGGGGCAAGGGGCCCCTCACTCCCCTCCCTCTCTCCCATTCCCTTGCATGGCACCCCGCCCTGTCCCTCCCTTACCTTCCCCCTCCTCCGCTAGGGTGGGTGGGCCATGTCCAGATGGCTGACCCCATCTCTTTCACTCCACATGGCAGCAGTTTTCAAGGAAGGTATGGTTGTTTCCCTTGTATCAGAGGGTGTTGCTTTGATGGCCAGCAGATGACGCTGTTGTGGAACAGAACTGTGGTTCCAACTGTCACAGGTGTGGCATGTACACAATAACTGGCACAGTTGTGACATGTACACAACAGGAGGTGTGGAAAAAGTATGGAAACCTGGCCGAACGCAAATGCAACGTTGCGTGAAAATTTCAAAGCAATCGGTCCAGTAGTTTGGGAGATTACCTGTCAGCAGAAAAACGCACTGATAGATTTATATATATATAGACTAGCAGGGCCCAGCCAGCGTTGCTGTGGCTTATTGTGGTGAAATGGAAAAGGAACAGTAGCAGCAAATCAATTGCAGAGGCCAGCAGTACGTGCTCATGCAAACACGCAGCCTGATACTGTGCGATGTCATTGATGTTTGTGCCCACATTCCTTGGGGGGGATGGAAAGGCACCCCTCCCACACATCTAAGCTGGCTGGTCATGATCCTTTACCTGGGAGTAAGTTTGGTTGGTGGCAATGGGTGGCGCTTCTGAGGAAACCCTCTGAGGGGCACAACGCAGCCATTCAAAGTATGTCACAGTTGCTATACCGAGCTTACTCCTGAGTAATGCGTGCCTGGTTTTCTTAACTGTAACCACAGTATTCAGGGAATCTAGGGTGCCTGGGCCCTCCCTCCCATCCCTTGCATGTCGCCCTCACTCTCTTCCCTCCCTCACTTCTCTTCCCTTGCATGCCACCCCTCCCCCTCCTTCCCTTCCCTTTCCCTCCGCTAGGGTGGGTGGGTCATATCAAGATGGAAGTAGGGGTGGGTAGCGTGGTGGCCAAGTTTGCAGATGATACCAAATTATGTAGGGTGGTGAGAACCACAAAGGATTGCGAAGAGCTCCAAGCGGACCTTGATAAATTAGGTGAGTGGGCTAAGAAATGGCAAATGCAGTTCAATGTAGCCAAATGCAAAGTGATGCACATAGGGGCAAAAAATCCAAACTTCACATACACGCTACAAGGGTCAGTGCTATCAGTCACAGACCAGGAAAGGGATTTAAACGTCTTAGTTGATAGTTCCATGGGAATGTCAACTCAATGCATGGCAGCTGTGAAAAAGGCAAACTCTATGCTGGGGATCATTAGGAAAGGAATTGATAATAAAACTGCAAAGGTTGTCATGCCCTTATATAAAGCAGTGTGGTGCAAGCCGCGACTTGGAGTACTGTAGGTCCAGTTCTGGTCGCCGTGATATCTCAAAAAAAGGATATTGAGGAGATAGAAAAAAAAAAAAGTGCAGAGAGAAAGGGCCTTACACAAGGATGATTGAGGGACTGGAGCACCTTCCCTATGAGGAGAGGCTGCAGCGTTTGGGACTCCTTCAGTTTGGAGAGGAGACGTCTGAGGGGGATATGATTGAAGCTCTATAAAAATTATGCATGTGGATAGGAAAATGTTGACAGAGAGAAATTTTTCTCTCTTTCTCACAATACTAGAACCAGGGGGCATACACTGAAAATGCTGGGGGGAAGAATTAGGACTAATAAAAGGAAACACTTCTTCACGCAACTTGTGATTGGTGTTTGGAATATGCTGCCACAGGAGGTGGTGATGGCCACTAACCTGGATAGTTTTAAAAGGGGCTTGGACAGATTTATGGAGGAGAAGTTGATTTATGGCTACAAATCTTGATCCTCTTTGATCTGAGATTGCAAATGCCTTAACAGACCAGGTGCTCGGGAGCAACAGCCGCAGAAGGCCATTGCTTTCACATCCTGCATGTGAGCTTCCAAAAGCACCTGGTGGGCCACTGCGAGTAGCAGAGAGCTGGACTAGATGGACTCTGGTCTGATCCAGCTGGCTTGTTCTTATGTTCTTATGTTCTTAAGATGCTGGGCCCCCTGCCTCCCCTCCCTTGCATGCCACCCCTCACTGTCTCCCCTCTCTCACTTCTCTTCCCTTGCATGCCTCCCCCTCTGTCCCTTTCCTCTCCCTCCCTCTCTTCCCTTGCATGCCACCCTGCCCCCTCCCTCCCTTCCTTCTCCCTCGTGTGTATGTGTGTGTATGTGTTTCACTTCCACTCGAGTTACTGCCTGTGTACTGTTTTCACTGTTCATATCTGGCCATCTGAGTGAACATTCTAAGCAGCACGAACATTCTAAAAGTGACAGTTACACACAGGCAACTGCATGTCCTTCACCAGGGTTTTACCTGGGCCAGGTGTGAAATTTCAGGTATGTGACCATCTAAAAACACTCTCACCTGGCTAACTATAGCGGCTGGGAATTTTCAGAGGAATTGGCCCAGCAGTTACTGAGGTATACTGTCATCAACAAAAACACTGTTAGCTTTTTATATGTATAGATAGATAGTAAAGAGATCTGATTCATCCTGTTTTGACTCACCCAGAACCTTCCAAGCACTCAGGGCTCCTATGTATAAATTCTGCACCCTACCTTGAACTGAATGAAGAGGGAAGAGGAATTTCATGTCTGTATCTTCACAACCACAACATATCATAGAGGGGGAAACAATGACTGCATCAAAACAGCACACTACTACAGTTTTCTTGTCTATTCCTCTGGGCAAAATATTGATTTCAGAAGCAGAGCACAAGACTATGCAACATTACCATTGTCCATGGTAGTAAATGGAATGTGTATACCAGACATGAACATCTCATCTTATTCATCTCAAAGCTTGTCCTAGCATTTTAGGTAAACAATTAATTAATTAGGTGAACAATTAATTAAAACAAAGGCAAAATGCAACACAAAAAGAACTTGAGTTCATACGTACAAATCACAAAAATAATTTTCACTTTTTATTGCATGGAAACTAATTATCACACACATGCTTTCATCCTGTTCATTTCAGTAAAAACTCCATTTTCATTCGAAACTCTGTATTTTGTGCAGTTTAACATCTAAAGTTTGTAACCTTTGATCTTAATAGATTTTTTTCTTGTTTCAAAATGCTATAATTTACAGGACCCCTTTTCTTGTACACAATAGAAAAGGTGGGATTAATATTTCACTAATTGTACATTGAACTGTAGGGGGGGAAAGCATGCAATGCTAGCATTAGCAAATTCTGACATCATTACTTTGAACTGAAAGGTTTATAAACCTGTGACTTGAGTATAATTAAAATTAAACTCCTTTACCCAGGTCTCAGCAGAATTTCCATATTCTTGCAGTGAATTTTCAAACAGCACATTTAAAAATTGCAGTCAGTTCAGAAAGCTGTAACAATATGAGTTCAAGTCAACACTGAAAATCATGCAAATTTCTATAACATCCAAAGTTTTTAAAATGAATATTTCATGGCACTTCACCTACAAATAGACATTTCTTGATGAAATAAAAGTATTTTGCTTGTGAGGAAAAATAACAGTGACACTGAGTAAATTTCTTAGAAATGTGTGAAGACTACATAATTGAACATACTGCTCAGCTATAGTTCTATTTTGGGGTCTATCTTCCATCTAGTAAATAATTTCTTTACAAGTGTTGTATTTCATACCTGCTGGACACCACGCCCTTTAACCTGAATATCCTGCCTACCCTACATAGGGCCTCAATGTGTCCTCTCAGTGGTTAAGGGAAATTGCTCTTTGCATGCTCAAAAACATTCTCCTTGAAGCTCTATTTATTTATTTATTTATTTATTCTTTTAAGAGTGTAACAGAATTGACGGTGTATTATCTTTTATTGATTGTAATAAAGTTTGTTTGGAAAAAATTCTCCTTTTATTAATTGTCATATGTATGAAGCTAAAATGAGAAAAGGAAAAAAGATTCCAAGTTTGAATCCAAGTTCAGTTTCAGTCCTACTTTAGCCCCATCTGCAAAGCCATTGCCATGCTTTACTTCTGATGTTCATCCTAGATAGGACTTAACTACAAGAGATCAGGGTGATTTTAGTGATTCTGGGGCCTTGAGCAAAACCAAAGGGTAGGGTCCCAGAATCTTCAGGCAGTGAGAGGAGGGAGATCTGCTATATGGGCCCATCTATCATGCTACTGTTGATAGAATTTACCCTACAATGCCTGAGTCTCAGACCATAATAGGGGATAAGTTGTCTCAGGTAGTGTGAGAGGCCAGCAGGTAATCTGTGATTGTGAGGGCAACTGTTCTTGTATTGATATTTATTTTTGAATCCACATCTACTGACATGATCATTGAATTTCTGAGCATGGAATGTCAAAAGACTAAGATGGAAATGGAGAAGAACAGCAGATTGAAACAAAAGGAAATATCTTCTCTCCTAGAAAAAAGATTTAGCACTGAAAAGAGAGGAGTTTATTTTTAAGTAACAGCTTCCATTCAGCTTCTAACTACCAGACTATAAAAGTAAATCTGTGGCTTATCAGGTAAGCACCTTCATGTTAAGGATGATTGTGATCCTCTGGGTGGGATAGTTCCATGTCAGATCTAATCCATGTCTGCTAGACACACTGTGTAAAAAGCAACATGCCAAGATTAAATCATATACTACTTCAAGCCTGTGAAGTAATGCGCTACCCAATCAATCTAGACACCTGAATCTCATTTTCAGGATGCCAAAGGTTCTTTCAGTGATGGATCTGTTGGCTAAATGTACTGCATTATAATTTTCCTCTGAAGGAACAGAGGGATTAGCAACAGGATTCATGAACTATGCCCTAAAGGAATGTCTTCTGCAACATAAAGTATATTATTCGTACAGAGTGCTGTCTCCAGTAGTCATTTAGATAATAGTGATAATGATGACAAATACTACAAGTCTGCCCTTATACTTAGTCAAGAGTCCCGTCCTCTCCTCAAGCAATCTTTTCTCCTCCAGTTCAATCACCAGCTCATATCTCTTGAGAATATCATAGTCTTTGTGTTGGTTTCTTGGAACTGTATCTCTTGCAAAAAAAAATTATTAGGTAGATTTACTTATTTATTATATTTATACCCCACCTCATACTAGCATCTCCAGGTGGTTTACAAAGATTAAAAATAAAAACCACAATAAAAACATAATGAATATAACAATTGAAACAGCAATACAAATCACATTTAAATAACCAGCAAGATGTGCATTCATATGTACCAGCTAACAGCCTAGCTGTCGCATGCTGCACCAACTCCAGCTTCCAAACTATCTTCAAGGACAGCCCCAGGTAGAGTGCATTACAGTAATCCAATGGGGAGGTTACTATAGCATGTGACACTGTGACCAGGTCCCCTTTGTCCAAAAACTGGTGGAGCTGATGAATGATATGGAGCTGTTGGAAGGTTCTCATGACTACCACTGTCAACTGAAGTTCAAAATACAGTGATGAATCCAGGAGCACCCCCAGATCTCACATCTGGTCCTTCTGGGGCAATATAATACCATCCAGAACCAGGGCTCTGTTCTCACTGGAAGTCACCAGCTAGCATGGTGGATGGGAAGGGCTTCTGCAATGGGCCACTGTCATCTACTCTAGAATTTTAGCATTCTCCAAATATAAATATGTGAACCAACAATTCTCCTATTGTTCAATCCCATCTTATTGTTGTATAACAGTGTAAGAACTAATTTGTCTTATTCAAAAGTCTTAATATTTCTTGAAATCACATGGATTGTGGCAACAGAACTTTCCACAGCTGCCACCACACACTTCAACATTTCCCATATAACTAGATTTATTCTCTCAGAATTTGATAGATAACTGTTTTTCTCCACCAAAGTCCGGCCAGTCCTCTAGATTTCACAAGGGTACTGCTGAAAGATGTTGCCGATTTCCCATCCAGGAAGATTATGAATGGAAATTTTGTTAGAATGTACGTTTTTCCATCTAGTATTTTGGCATACATATGAGTTCACTTTTAAATGTAGCAATTTTGTTGAATAATTGCTGATCAACATACATGAGCTTCCTAGGAATTCAGACACACCTCATTCCTTTCATAGTGCAAAGGTCAGTATATTGGGCAAGGACTGGAAAACTCAGGTTTGAATTTCCCAATCTGCCATGGGAGCTTGCTAGAGGACCTTGGGCCAGTCACGTACACTCAGCTTAGTCTGCTCCACAGGAGTGTTGTGAAGGTAAAATGGAGGCAATGAAAATGAATAAGTCACTTTGGGACTCCACAGGACAGAAAGGCACAGTTTAAATGAAGTAAATTAATACTAAATGAAATGATAAATCAGTCACACTTAGTTCTTTCCATACCCATTTTATTTTTCTTTCTAGAGTACATAAACTGGAAATACATTCTCACTTCAAAGCCAAGATGTTCTGAAACATTAAGCTCTGAACTTTAAGGCCTTCTTGAAGATGGTTCTCTAGTTTGTTCCAGTATCTGCTTTTATGTTTCACCTTTGAAATTGTTTTGATTCACAGATACAGAAATCAACTTATTTTCCCCTTTGCCATCTTATTAGCTGGATACATAGAATGTACTATATACATAAGAATGAAATACAAAGCTTAAATTCATGTGGATCCACAAATTTTACATAAATAAATATCTATCTGTCTATCTAAACTCAGAACTGGCTGTCCATACCACGCAGAACACTGAAAGTGATGTACAACAAACTTACACTCAACACAATGCAATTAATATTCAGCTTATGAAGAACTACAAGGGAACAGGAAATAAATTCTCAGCTACTGTAATACTAAAATCACTGGAGCTACAATAAGTCTGAATATGTCCTAGCCTGTCGACAAACTCAAACAGCATCACCAGCCACATAATCTGAAAAAAGCATTTCTGTTCATCCATGACTAATATCAGTGCAAAAATGAGACAGCAAAGACAGCAAAAAATAATCCAAAACATTCTACTGGAGATAGACTACACTAAAGTATAGATGGCAGGCATAAAAAATAATGTATGATGTCAACAAATCCTGTCGCCCAAAATAAACTGTTAGGACTGACATCAAATTGGAACCAAGGGAACAGGCTTTTGCTTTGTGTGATGCAACCAATCCAATCTCCAAACCGATTTTAAAAGTCAGGAAAAAATCATAAGACTGAGGAGACAAGCAAGCAATGGTCAGAAAGATAAGAACCAAATCAATCAAGGGAAATATCTCTAAGCTGGAAGGTAGACCTCAGCAGACACACTACTAGTCCAAGATATATTATTAGATTTACTTTTAATGTACCAAATCTTTCGATTCCCAAGATGGTTTCCTGTGTTAAAAGGTACAAAAATAAACTTATTTTTTCTTCCCAACAATCAAATGAAAGATCAATATATTAAATGGGGTCACCATGATGGAACAGCGATGTATGTGAATACTTGTATGCATATCAGAAATGTTTCAAAGGTTAGCAGAAGTAATGCAAAAATACTTTTGCTCACTCTCTGTATTTAAATACTCACTTTTGTAAACAATATCAGGAATAACACCTTTATATTATTTATCAATCAGATTATCCTCAATTATTCAGGAATTATGTTTAAGCCACTTTACCCTTCATGGGCAGATCAAGGGTCCAACAATGAAGCATAAACATTATTCCCGCCCCCCCCCCCATGGTAAACTTCACATGCAGCTTACATTTATTCCTGTGCATACCCAACAACTTAATTTGGTTGTGTATTATTGTAACTATGATGTAGCCACAATTGGACACAATGGCTAATTCCAGTTATCCTACAACGTGTAAATTTGTTCAGCAAGTGGTTTTGGAGGGTTTTCCGGGCTGTGTGGCCATGGTCTGGTGGATTTTGTTCCTAACATTTCGCATGCATCTGTGGCTGGCATCTTCAGAGGTGTATCACAGAGAAAAGTTTGTATCTAAGGCCCTTTCCGCACTGCGGAAAGGGTGCTTCCCCACCGGCAGGAATTCTGCCGGTGGAGGGGTGGGGGCCGTTCACACGAGAGCGTGCAAGCGGCCCCCAAAGAGGCCGGCGCAAGAGAGGAGGCTCCACACGGAGCCACCTCTTCCCCGTCCCTCTCCCACTCACCTTGTCGCCTCCGTCACCTTGCTGGCCTCCTAAGACCCGCCCACGCTGCCCTCCAACCTCCAGGGGTCGGAGGACAGCGAGGGAGGGTCTTAGGAGGCCAGCAAGGCTGATAGAAGACGATGAGGTGAGTAGGGTGATGGGAGCGAGAGCAGCTCCCATTCGGCCGTGCCGTTCGCACCTTACGCTGGGAATGCGCTGTTTACCAAAAACCTCCCTCCAGGAGGGAGGTTTTTGGAGGCGGCCTGATGCCGCCCTGGGGCGAGAGAGAGAGGAGGAGGAGCCAGGTCAAGCGTTGCTGCAATGTTTTAGCAGCACCGTACCAATGTGCTTGACGGCTCCCTAGGGACGGCGTTTTTGCTGTCCCCAGGGCACCGTTTATGGCCCATGCAGAAAGGGCCTAAGTGAGAAGGGAAAGTTTAGTATGGTATATTGTCCATGTCCCAGGGTGGGGAACCAATCGTTAAGTGCTTGGGTGGAACTTGCTTTGCAAAGGTGTGGTTGAGTGCATTGTATTAAGGGTGGGGTTATCAGTCCATTTTAAGTGCTATGTAGGAACCACAAAACTCAGCATTCAGACCCGTATTAAGGAACACGAAAGACACTGTCGGCTTAACCATCCTGAAAAATCTGCAGTTGCAGAACATGTGTTTAACAAAACTGGACATAACATTTTATTTGAGAACACTGAAATTTGGACAATTCAGAAGCCCACTATGTCAGACTGCACAGGGAGGCCATTGAAATTCACAAACACCAGGACAACTTCAATAAGAAAGAAAAGACTTTGAAGATTAGCAGGGCGAGGCTCCCAGTACTTAAAAATAGGATAGCTGCTTGTGCATGCACATGCTCATACAATATGTTCACTATTATCTTCAAAGATTTTAATGAATAAATGAATGTTCATAGGATTACTAAAATCTGATTATATATAGTATATTTCCCCAAAATCCACTAAAATATCAGTATATTTCATCCATTCTGTAAATCCTTAGCACATACTCAAAGCATTTTATTTTAACACACCGTCAACTTTAACATCATCAAAGGTTAGAATATAAATTAGTGTTTCTGCTAAAAGAATTACTTGTTTCTTATGTGGTAGAGTTAAATTAGATTTAACCATCATTCCTTCATATATAATGCATCCCATATCCCCTCCCCCACACCCCCACACTCTAAATTTAATTAAAATAACCGAAATGAAACTAGAGATAATTTGTTTTTTAAATAGACTGCCACATGCTCCATTTACATAAATCCCATTAGTTTGCATTAAATACAAATTAGCTGCTGATATGAATTAAATCACATATAAATAGTTCAGAATAGCCTCAGTTCTGCACATTTTAATTAATATAACAGTTAACCAGATTTATTCGTAAGGTAATCAAGACTCTTGACTCACTCATTCTTCTGCACTAAAGCCCAGAGAGTGGGCTGTCCTGCAACATTTTAACAGCCACTACAGTAGTCCAATGTAGCGCTTGTTATAATTTGGACATGTATCCTTAAAAAGAATATAAAGAAAGGGAGCTTATATGTTCTGATCAGATCGAGCTTTGATTACTGTAATGAACTTCATGTGATGCTGCCCTTACAAAGTAATCCAGCAAAAAATAGGTCCAAAAAGCCGTGGCAGGCTTTTGTTGAAGTTTAGTTAAAGTGATGACATCATCCCTGTGCAGAAAGGTGTTGCTGACTGCCTGTCACTATTCGGAGTTCCAGTTTTTAGTATTCAGGCCCTAAATGGTTTGGGATCAGGGTATTCCAAGGATAATTCCATAGTATGCAGCCCATCAGCTAAAAACTTACTAGCTTTGCTTTCTGTAATAAGGTAGGTGGTGAGCAAAGACAGGGCTTTTTCAGTGGTAGCACCTTTGCTGAAATGCCTCTGAAATGCCTTTCTCTTTGAGGCTAGCCTGGTGCCTTCCATATCTTTTTTAGATAGTAGGACAAAGTGTACCTTTTTATCCATCCATTTAATGGACTAGTTTCACTTTTGTTTTCATTGTGTGCTTCTAACTTAAGGACTGTTTTATCAATAACATTTCAGGCTGCTGAAATTTTTTCAATGCTTTTTTTAAAATGCCCCTGGCTTATTTTCATGGCTTGTTATTTATAATTCTTATAATAATTCTTATTGTATTTTTTGTGAACTGACTCAAGCAGATCTCTGGAGAGGCAGCATAGAAACTTTCTAAATAAATGAGAATAAATAAACAAGAATGCTGAGAAAGTGGCAAATACCGTACATCCTCAAGTATAAGCTGACCTGAATATAAGCCAAGGCACCTAATTTTACCACAAAAAACTGGGAAACTTATTGACTCGAGTATAAGCCTTCCAACTTGACTCAGTAACACCTAAAAACAGAAGATTTGGGAGCAAGATGAGATAGAGTTGCTTAACAGAGTTTGCGTTAGGGATGAGCAGCTTTCCAGCAGTCTAGGAACACAAATGAACCACTGTTTTCCTCCAAATGTAGAATAATTCTGGGATTCATAGCCATGCCAGCCTAAACTTTGCTCCAAAGAAAGTCTTTGTCTTCAGCAACATTAGTATTTGGCAGTAAACTACTGTATGAAGAACTGTATTCATCTAGAATGCAGTGCACCAATAAACCTTAGGAGAGAAATGCCTCGGTTTCTTTTAACACACACACAACCTAGTTGTAATGCTATGCTGGCTGTCCTTACAGCTTGTTTTTACGCTCTCTGGTGAGTTAGAAAAAAAGCAGCAACATGCTTACTGGATCCCCACAGCAGCCCCAGCTCCAGCCGCCATCTTGGAATTACCACATATACTCGAGTATAAGCCGAGGGGGGCTTTTTCAGCATTAAAAATGTGCTGAAAAAGTTGGCTTATACTCGAGTATATACGGTTATGTTTGAAAAGTAAACATACCATTTTTATTGTGACAGGTTTCATTGCTTTGCCATCATCCAACATAGGGCTAAACAGAACTGTGAATCTACAATAGCTGCAGTGACTGAGTTGTATTTCCTCCTGCCATGTGGCTGCTTTTGGAGCTGTTAAGTAAGTTAAATCAGTTCTTCCACAGGACCAAGGATAGTTGAATCCCATAATCTCACTGAGAGGACTAGAACTCCCAGAATTAGCAGTTAGATAATTACTAACTGATTGAAAGTATTAAAAATCACAGTATTTATAAACAATTAATTTTGCACACTTTTTATTTAAACAATTGGCTTTGGAGTAGCAACACACATCTGAAGTGGGGAAAACTGAAACTTCCATAAGACTATGTGATACTATAAATGTATGAAATGCTATCAGTTGTACTATAATGTTTGAATACATGGGTAACCTATGAAACAGGCTTGTGCTGTCTGCATTGTCCAACAAAAATTGGCTATGTATTCATAATGACAAGCAGAATGTGAGCTAAAGCATTTATGCATCTCTACACTTAAGTAGCAAATCTTTGTTTAAAAATTAGTTTTAAAAATTCTTTTTATTAGTTGCTGTGGCAGGTGCCATCACCCACCTAATTATTTGTGGCAGATACAGGTAGCTTCCTAATTATGCTGGGCAGGTTTTCCCACCTTTTGTATGACTGAGCTGCTTTGATAGAAGCATATGTAGCGTTTAAAGCTTATCTGCTCAGCCTTAGGAACTCCAGAAAGGTGAAGAAAGCCTTTTCCCCCCCTAAGGCAAATTCCCCTTTTCAATGCACCAGGGAAGTGAGGCAAGTTCAACAAACCGAAGTAAAATTTATTGAACAAACTAGATGTAATCAGGAGATATTTCAAATGGATGGAAAGTAGGCAAGAGATAACTATATACAAATATCAGACACAGTTCTTAATTAAGCCTTATAAATTTATAAGTAAAGGGACTGGCAGCAAGGGTCTCAGTGTGGTAAATCTCCTATAGTAGGTAGAGAGCAATGAGGCAAGCTGAGCAAGAGGTTCGGCTGCTGAAGGAACAGCACCAAGATGAAGCCCACATCTACACACATTTCTTTTTCTCCTCTAGTTTTTCTATGTCCCACTGAACAACTTTGACCCTCTCTCCAGATGTTTTTCCCCCTTCTTTCAGTTATTACTGTGAAGTTAATAGTTGCCAAATGTTTTTTTCTCCTAATTATTGTCACAAAGGTTGCGGGAGATAAGAATACGAAAAGTTGGCAAGGAGAAAGAGGAGAGTTAGAGAAGAATGCAAAGGGCAGGGATAGCCATTAGGGAGGACTAGCCTGCAACCTGATTTCAGGGGCTTTGGCCACTTATGCATAGCACAAATAACATATCCTAAGAACATTTTTTAAAAAGGCACCTCCTAATTTTAAGTTTGAACAGCATGGACAAAAAAGGCATCAGAGGAGAAAGATACTTTTCCTCCCCTCATCCAACTGTTAAAGCCTTTTGTCAGTTTCATCTGCTGCTAGCCCTGACATTTCATGGTGCTGCAGGGATTTCCATCATGCTTTCAGCTTTTTGCTTAAGGTTTTCCCAGGATGTTTGCTGCGCAGGTTCCAAGCCTGGGTGCCTTTTCAGCCTCAAAAATACATGGTTGTACTCTGCTCATCCTGCCAATTCAGGCAAAATATAATTTCCGCATTTTTAAAATTTTCACTGAGCTGTCTTCAAAGACATGAACACATACATACAAGTGGCTAATTCTCATATGCATATGTTCGTGTCTTTGAAGACAGCTCATCGAAAATTTTAAAAATGCGGAAATTATATATTGCATGAATCTGCAGGATGAGTACAGTACAACCATGTGCAGAGGACTCTGTGAAACCTAACATATTCTATTATTCTGAAAGGCTAAGCATCTACAGTGGTCATCTTGGCAATGGCATGATCAGCCTCTCTTGCTAATACCTGCCTCTTGCTTTTTGGTATGCCCCCTGACCAAGCATCTTGGTCAGAGCTGGGCTTGGAATCCCTGGGCTTGGAATACCTGGTCTACAAGAACCAGTGCACTAGGGCAGGGGTAGGGAACCTTTAACATTCAAAGAGCCATTTGGACCCATTTGCCATGGGAAAAGAAAACACTTGGAACTGCAAATAATTTTTGACATTTAAAATAAAGATAACACTGTATATATTGGGGTTTTTTTACCTTTTACTCTGCTCATTCTGAGAAGTGTATGGATGCGTCCGCCCTGCTGCCTGCAGGGCGGGCAAGGATGGGGCCAGTGGCTCGGCCTCACCGGCCGCTGGGAAAGCACCCGCCCTGCTCCAAAGGGGCAGGCGAGAGGGGAAACCTGCGGCATTGCCCAACCGGCTGCGGGCAGTTGGTGTGCCCGCCTGGCTGCCTGCAGGGCGGGCAAGGATGGGGCCAGTGGCTCGGCTCATGGAGCCGCAGTGCAAGGGCAGAAGAGCCGCATGCGGCTCTCGAGCCGCAGGTTCCCTACCCCTGCACTAGGGAGATCATGAAGTGAGGTCAATGGACCACTCACCCCAGGTCAGGCTGAAGGCTTCCTGGCCACCTCACCAACCTCTCCCACTGAAGAAGCACCATCTCATGGTGCTCGCTCAAATGGTTCCAGAGTCTGGACATCATAAAACGATGGGTGTCTCTCCCATGACTGATCCAGCCTCCACACAGCTGGCACTGTGCATGACGGGACACCTTTTGAGGGTCCATAACACTTTTGAGGGTCCATAACTTTGGACCCCCTAAATCAAACTCTACCAAACCTGGGTGGTATCATCAGTAAAGTCTCCTAAAGATACCCTGAAATTTTGGTGCTGCTAGCCTATAAACGGCTCCCCCTACAGGCCAAAAACTGAAAAAACACTAAAAATACAAAAAACACAAACGGACAGGGGGGCACCTTTTTTGCACCAGGCTCCATTTTACCTAGCTATGTCTCTGATGTGTTCTCAATGAACAAATTGTTGTCTTTGCAGAGTTCTGTAAGTTACTCTCCCCAATTCATTTCATGCCTCCAGTCCAAATCTGCCAACAAAATTTGATTCTGCTTTGTTTCCTACTTTTGTGTTCCAGATCATCAGCACATCTTGTCTAGGTGTGTGATCAATTTCTTCCTGAACACTTGAATAAAAACTTTCAATTTATTTTTCATCTGCATCTGTAGTATGGGTTTCATCTGCATCTGTAGTATGGGCATAAATTTGAATGATAGTTGACAGGCTTTCCATTAAATCTGATTTATATTATTTTGCATTATAGCTCCTGATTGTCTGTGCTATTTCTTCCTTCACTATTAAAGCAACTCTGGCCCTTTCCACACACACGGGGATCAGAGCCTCCACCAGCATAATTTATGCCGGCGGAAGCTCAGAGGCCATTTGCACACTAGCGTGCGAGCGGCCGGCACTTCCTCCTCAGCTGGAGAGGCGGTTCCGTATGGAGCCGCTTCTGGTCATCCCTCTCCACTTACTGTCCCATCCTTCATTGCTCTGGAGGGCTGCAGGGACCCGCCCATGCTGCCCTCCAACCTCCAGGAGTGGGGGGCTCTGCAGCCCTCCATAGTGACAAAGGACAGGTGAGTGGAGGGAAGGGAAAAAGCAGCGTCTTCCCACCGTTTCTGTTCGTACTGCGCCGATGGGAAGATGGTGCTTTAGAAAAACCTCGCTAGTTTTGCAAGGTTAATAGGAGCAGCTTCACACTGCTCCCAGGTGGCCAGGACGGGGCTGCTGCGATGCAGCAGCGCCTCCTGTGTGAACAGCTGCACAGGGACGGCATCCCTGGGCCACTGTAAATCCCTGGGCCACTGTAAATTTTGCCATCCCTGGGCCACTGTAAATCGCCCGTGTGGAAAGGGCCTCTGTTTTCTTCTGTGTTTGTCATTCCCTGTGTTAAACACTTCATAATTTTATGACTAAATATGTTCTAATCCAGTATACTTTAGTTCACTCACTCCTAAGATTGAAATGTTTAAATATTCTATTTCTCATTTTTATAATTTCAAGCTTACCTTAATTCAAGATTCACACATTGCATGATCCTGTTAAATGCATCAAACAATTTTGGATTTTCCTTTTGCATCCTTTCACATCAACACTGAACATCTTTGTTTTTTACCAGTTGTGTCATCAAGAATAATACTTTTGTACTTGTCCTCCATCTTCCCCAGTAGCTGATTAAGTATCATCCAACCACCTGGGTGCTATCTTCCAGAACTAAAATCTCCCTCTTTTTTTATAGTCTCATTTTAAAGTTATCACAACAAGAGTTGGGTTAAAAGTGGCTCACCATTGTGTTCTTCATCACAGTAATAACTAGGGTAGCTGAAGTGGCCCTGCTGTTGTCTGCAAATTATCCTTCTCCAATGCTACCTTCTGCTACTGCTGCTGCCTAATAGCAATGCTTCAAGGGTTCCTCCACCCCCATTGCTATTAGAACTGTCTATTTTCTTCTGTTAATATGTCCATTGCTTCCTGAATGGGTTGGAAGCATGTAACTCCAGTTAATTCCCATTGGAAACAATGGAGGATGGGGCACCAAACTTCACCAAACTTGATTTTTTAAAACCTAGTAATAAAAAGAATCCTACATAAGATCATAAGAAAGAGCCTGCTGGATCAGACCAGAGTCCATCTAGTCCACCACTCTGCTACTCACAGTGGCCCACCAGATGCCTTTGGGAGCTCACATACACGATGTGAAAGCAATGGCCTTCTGCTGCTGCTGTTTTCGAGCACCTGGTCTGCTAAGGCATTTGCAATCTCAGATCAAGGATGATCAAGATTGGTAGCCATACATCGACTTCTCCATAAATCTGTCCAATCCCCTTTTAAAGCTATCCAGGTTAGTGGCCATCACCACCTCCTGTGGCAGCATATTCCAAACACCAAGCACACGTTGCGTGAAGAAGTGTTTCCTTTTATTAGTCCTAATACTTTCCCCCAGCGTTTTTAATGCATGCCCCTGGTTTTAGTATTGTGAGAAAGAAAGAAAAAATTCTCTCTGTCAACATTTTCTACCCGATGCATAATTTTATAGACTTCAATCTGCAACATCTGTAACATCAGTGGATCCTGCCGCTCCCCCCTCCTTCTGGTTTTTAGGGGATTGATAGTAGGTGCCATCTATTATGTTGATTTTAGTATGCTGCATTTTAATGGGGTGGGGTTATTTTATTTATATAGAGCCAATTAAATTAATATTTAGCGGATTTTAGTCTTTGGTTTATGTGCTCTATTTTGTTTTGTTGTTCACCGCCCTGAGCCCTCCAGGGGAGGGCAGTATATAAATTCAACCAATGAATGAATGAATGAATGAATGAATGAATGAATGAATGAATGAATGAATGAATGAATGAATGAATGAATGAATGAATGAATGAATGAATAAATAAATAAATAAATAAATAAATAATCATATCCCCCCTCAGACGTCTCCTCTCCAAACTAAAGAGTCCCATACGTTGCAGCCTCTCTTCATAAGGAAGGTGCTCCAATCCTTCAATCATCCTCATTGCCCTTCTCTGCACTTTTTCTATCTCTTTGATATCCTTTTTGAGATGTGGTGACCAGAACTGAACACAGTACTCCAAGTGCTGTCGCACCACTGCTTTATATAAGGGCATGACAATCTTTGCAGTTTTATTATCAATCCCTTTCCTAATTATCCCCACCATAGAATTTGCCTTTTTTACAGATGCAATGCATTGAGTTGACATTCCCTTGGAACTCAACTAAGATGCCCAGAACCCTTTCCTAGTCTGTGACTGATAGCACTGACCCCTGTGTATGTGAAGTTTGGATTTTTTTCCCCTATGTGCATCAGTTGTTACATTCTAGAACTGCATTTGCCATTTCTTAGCCCACTCACCTAATTTATAAAGGTCTGCTTGGAGCTCTTTGCAATCCTTTGTAGTTCTCATCACCCTACATAATTTGATATCATCCACCAACTTGGCCACCACGCTACACACCTCTACTTCCAGGTCATTTATGAATAGGTTAAAGAGCACTGGTCCCAAAACGGATCTTTGGGGGACACCACTCCCTACATCTTTCCATTGTGAGAACTTCCCATTTACACCCACCCATTCTTTCCTGTTTCTCAACCAGTTTTTAATCCATAGGAGGACTTCCCCTCTTATTCCTTGATTGCAGAGTTTTCTCAGTAGTCTTTGGTGTCAAAAGCCTTTTGGAAATCCAAGTAGACAATGTCCACTGGTTCCCCATTATTCACATGCCTGTTTACACCCTCAAAGAACTCTAGTAAGTTTGTAAGGCAGGACTTGCCTCTGCAAAAGCCATGCTGACTCTTTCTCAGCAGGTCTTGCTTTTCTACATGTTTTATAATTTCATCCTTAATGATAGATTCTACTAATTTACCAGGAACAGATGTCAAACAGATGGCCTGTAATTTCCTGGGTCCCCCCTAGATCCTTTCTTAAAGATTGGTGTGACTTTGGCCATCTTCCAGTCTTCAGGGATGGAGGCAGATTTCAGGGATAAGTTACATATTAAAGTAGGAAGATCAGCAATTTCATGCTTGAGTTCTTTAAGATCTCTTGGGTGAATGCAATCTGGGCCAGGGGATTAGGTAGCATTTATTTTATCAATGGCTGACAGAGCTTCTTTCTTGTCTACCACAATCTTCACTAGTTCCTCTGATTCACCTCCTAAGAAGCTTGGTTCAGGTGCAGGAATTTTCCTCACCTCCTCTTGGGTGAAGACAGATGCAAATAATTCATTCAGCTTCTCTGCAATCTCCCTGTCATCCTTTAACACACCTTTTGTTCCTTCATCATCTAACGGGCCTACCGCTTCCCTAACTGGCTTCCTACTTTTGATGTACTTGAAGAACTGTTTGTTGCTGGTCTTGATGTTCACAGCCATGCATTCCTCATAATCCTTTTTTGTCTCCTTTACTTGCTTCTGTTTTGCCACCATTTCTGTTCCTTCTCGTATTCTTCATCAGTCGAGCTGGACTTTCATTTTCTAAAAGTCATTTTCTTTTTTCTGATAATTTTCTCAACCTCCCTTGTTTTGGAGGTTGTTTTGGACTGGGTTCTGCCTTTCCTAACATGCAGAACACATTCAAGCTGAGCTTTTATTACTGTGTTTTTAAATACCTCCAAACATCTTGAACAGTTTTGACTCTTGATTTTCCCTTTCAGCTTCCTGCACACTATCCCCCTCATCTTTTAGAAATTTCCCCTATACTTGCATCTTATGATATTTCTGGTATAAAGTAACCAAGATATTCTCAATTTATTTTGTATTTCCAAAAAAAAACCTATGTGACAAATAAATTATTTTTAAAAAATTCATTGTGGTACTTGCTATCGCAGTAGCTTTGTAAGAGCTACTAAGAAACAAAATAACATTTTTGACATTTTTCTATTCTAGCTCTCATTTAAACAATACTCTTCTTATATGATGGAACTAGTGGTATTTATTAAACCAGTACCCCACTTTTTTCTGTAATTGAGAATCTGGACTCTAAAGCCATGAGATATTAACACTTATATTTTTGGCAGTACCAACAGTAAGAGAAGTGGCTCTGATGAAAAAAAAAATCTTACAACTGCTATAGGTTTTTGTACATAGTACAAAGACAAGTCTCCAGTTATTCTCAGTGATTCACATAATTCAGCACTACTCTTCAAGCTAGAAGGTGGCATAAATCCCAGAAAGGCTATGTAGTAGTTGTCAAAATATTGGAAATTATATTTCCTGTCCTAAAAGTTCTGAACACAACTTGCAAGACCGTAAATATAAATGAATGGAAGACCATGAATACTCCTTGAGCCTGAAATTGTAAATATTCTCTGTTGTACTTGGATAAGAGGATAGCAGAAGTATAGCATTCCACTCATCCCCCAACAGTTGGTTATAAACATCAAGAAGTGAATGCCAATCTTTAGAAGATCCATGGTGAAAAGCCATGCCACATTAAAGCCTGCATTGAGGAGAGGGAATATGGGGAAAATTGGCTAGTCAGCCTGTTACACCAGTGGTGCTTTTAGGATCTGTTGATGGAACAGGCAATTTCCCTCACTTTCCATTCTTCAATGCAGCCAACATTGTATTGCTTTTAATCTATGCAGGTCTCTAACCTTTGGCATTGCATTGCTTTTTGGGAAACACTATGTCAATGCAAATAGACTCCAAAGCCAAAATGTTACTATATATGTGGACACCAGGCAAGAAAGGGGGTGTGGCCAGCCAGCATCATCATCACAAACAAGGACTTGATCCAGTGCTTAATTAACACTTTGTCTAATGGGGCAGAACCGTGTTCTCAAAGATCCTTCTGAATTATCTACTGAAGTGTGTCTATTCCTTCTGTAAAGCAACTACAGAAGTGTGTTCTGCCTGGCCACTTAATAGCCAGAAATCTTGCCTTAGGCTGCCAAAGAGTCTGAAGGGGAATCATTAAGATTTTTTTTCCAGAAGTGCCAGAGTAGTACTGCTGACAGTTTGCCTTCCACCTGCCCAAGTCAGCTAAATGTTGACTAATGTTCATACAGTTGTCTGTAATACAAATTATTTTGAGAGTCTTTCCACTTGAAGTGTTATTAATATTCTTTCCCTGCTTTGTGGAGGAGAAATTCTGTAGGACAAGTGTATAGTTGGTGCTAGATAAACTGGTCTCAGAAACACTTTTCTCCTCCCCATAATCTAATTGAGAAGGGGGGGGGACATATGCTGAAGACAGTCAACACAGAATCCCTAGAAATCCAAGTGATGTTCAAGTCAACAGAAATGCAACTTCAATTATGAATGAGGCACTTGGCAAACCATATGAAGCACACCAAGTGAAAAGGCCCGAACAGATATTAAACAGTTTCAGTCATTCTCACTTATTACAGTACATGCTGATAATTTAATATTTCACTCCAGAATGTGAATTGATACCATTGTGATTCATTTAGGAAGGCTGAACAGAATTGAAGATCACTACAGGTTTCGTCCAGCTGAAGTGATATAGTAGAACTCTGTTTTGCATAAAATATTAACACAGAACCCTTATCCGATGAACCATAGTTTTTAAAATGTCACAAAATGGTGACTTTATAACAATGCCTCTGACATACTATAATAAAATACTGTTATTTGAGGACTAATGTATTAGAAGAGATTGTTCTACATAATCACAGTGTGAACATATGACCATGCTATGAAATTGAAAGTAAAAGGGGAATAAAAGTCAGTCTGTGAATCATATCAGAATAAAATATTTTGTAGATTTCCCCCCAAGGATACAAGGCTTAATAGATTGATATTGATAGAAAAATAGATGGTGGTTGAGACTAAAGTCATACAAGAATGCACAGATTTGCTAGTTTCCTCTTTTCTCTGTGAAATTTTATCTGAAAAAATCTTTTTCTTCCAATTTGTATGCCAAGCTAGCAAACATTTTGTATGTTTCCTTCTACAGTAAGAAGAATTGAAGGCAACTGAAACTGAGGCTGCTTATTTCAAATCAATAGATGTTTCTGCACAACAGAAATAAAAAATCTTGAGAACACAAATAGAAGCATGGCTCAGTCCGAACCTGAGGTTTGGACGGTCTGTATCTCCAACTCTATAAATCACATTTTGATATGACAGTCATACTAGTGCCATGTTTCATTATGATATAACCTAAGAAGTGATTGATAGATGAAAGATTTATCATAGCTAAAGGTGAAAGGAAGAAATAACGGAAGAGAGGAAATGGGCATCTGAAATTTACAAGGTACATGAATGTTAAAGATACATGTACAATCCAAAATGTAGCACAGCACTGAAAAAATATAACAAGATGTTCTTTCCCTCTCAAAATATGCATCAACACTATGAAATCTCCCTCAAGCGCACTAGCTTCCTTCAACAATTTATTGCTATAATTAGTTTGTGAAACTAGGTTTAGCTCACAGATGACTGCTCATATCCTGGCTTGTTTAGATAAATGTTGTTTTTCTTCCCTTTGGTCCAGCCAGTTATTTGTATGAAGATTTTCCTCCCAAGCGCTATTCTGTGTGCCATTTTGCAGAAATGAATAGAATAGAATAGAATAGAATAGAATAGAATAGAATAGAATAGAATAGAATAGAATAGAATAGAATCTTTATTGGCCAAGTGTGATTGGACACACAAGGAATTTGTCTCCGGTGCATATGCTCTCAGTGTACATAAAAGAAAATACATTTGTCAAGAATCATAAGGTACAGCACTTAATGATTGTCATATAGGTCTAGTAAGCAATCAGGAAACAATCAATAGTAATAAATAGTAATGAGTTGGACCAAGGAAGGGCTTTCTTAGGAGTGGTACCTTGACTAGACTGGTGCATACCTTATTGTATGTCAACAGTAGGCCAAAGCATTATTCATGAATGTAGCTGAAGGATTATCTCATCCTGAGTGTTGTTTTATGATCTGTATCATGTTCTCTGTTGAATTGTTTAATTTCTCCTTTTACACTGTGCCACTTTTTTCCTGTTGTTATGTCTCTAGTGAGTTCCATGCTAATAATTTTAATGTTCAGTTCTTTTATTATTTTATCTATATATATATAAATGGAACCATGTGTTTGTTGCTTTGAGAATAATCCCGCACCTGCTGACCCAAATGCTCTGAAAATTTCACAGACCCTTACTCATTCCCCCGACTGTGTTCTTACATACCTGAGCCAGGTAAAACATCTTTTTCCTGGTGCACCAGGCCATGCAGCTGCCTGTGTGTAACTGTCACCCTTAGAAAGTTCGTGCCCTTAGAATGTTTGCTCAGATGGCCAGATATGAGCAGTGAAAACACTACATAGGCAATAACTCGAGTGGAAGTGAAACACATACACACATTGCCGTGTGAGACGTCAGGTGGGGTTCCCCCCTCACACGCAGGTACCTTTCACTCACTGTGCCTCACCCACTACTACCACACAACACACCTACTCTCATACACATTCAGCGGAGGGAGAGGGAAGGGATGGAGGGGAGGCATGCAAGAGAAGAGAAGTGAGGGAGGGGACAGAGAGTGAGGGGTGGCATGCAAGGGAGGGCAGGGAGTGGGCCCAGCATCTGGATATGACCCACCCACCCTAGCAGAGGAAGACAGAAGGGAGGGAGGGGAGGGGTGGCATGCAAGGGAAGAGAGGGTGGGAGAGGGAAGGGATGGAGGGGGAGACATGCAAGTGAAGAGAAGTTAGGGAGGGGAGAGAGTGAGGGGTGGCATGCAAAGGAAGGGGAGGGAGCGGACCCAGAATCTGGATATGACCCACCCCCTCTAGCAAAGGGAAAGAGGAGGGAGGTAGGGGGAGGGGTGCCATGCAAGGGAACAGAAGTGAGGGAGGGGAGAGAGTGAGGGGTGGCATGCAAGGGAGAGGAGGCAGGGCCCAGCCAGCCTAGATTCCCTGAATACTGAGGTTACAGTTCAGAAAACCAGGTTGCCTCCGAGGCATGCGTTACTCAGGAGTAAGCTTGGTAAAGCAACCGTGCCATACTTTGAATGGCTGAGTCGTGCCCCTCAGAGGGTTTACTCAGAAGTGACACCCATTGCCATCACCCCAACTTACTCCCAGGTAAAGGATTGTGACCAGCCAGCCTAGATGTGTGGGAGGAGTGCCTCTCCATCCCCCCCCCAAGGAATGTGGTCACACACATCAATGACACCGCACAGTATCAGCCAGCGCGTTTCCATGAGCACGTACTGCTGGCCTCTGCAATTGATTTGCTGCTACTGTTCCTTTCCCATTTCACCACAATAAGCCACAGAAAAACGTGGCCGGCTAGTTTGTTATATTATTTTCACTTTTTGTGCTATTCAAGCAAGTCTTTGGAAAGGCTGCATAGAAGTTGCATAAATAAGAGATGGATTCAATGTCAAGTTTCGGTTGGAAGGATGGAACTTTCCTGCCTCCCCCCTTCCATTTCAGCCCACTAATTTGCATAAAATACTGCTCCTGGGAATGAGGGACACTGAGGAAAGGTATGAGGATAATCTGCAATGGGAAAAGGAAATTGGAGAAAACTGCCTCTGCCCTTTAATTAGTAGAAAATTTAATCAGGCCCCAATGTGAAGTCAGTAAATAAATAATATATTTGACTATTACACAAAGTTGTATGTATTGCATGACTTTTTTTCCAGTAATGAAGCACTCAAATAATTAAGCTTGAAATAGTGAAAGAACAATACTTCACATAAGAGGAATGAGGAAATTGATTGATTTAGTTGTAATGTACAGTCTTGATTGAATTGATGTATAACATATGGCTAGTTAGGGTCCACATAGTGTCCACAAATGGGGATATGAAATCAGGACATGGTTTGAAGTTGCTTTAGTAGCTACAGTTAGGTTATTTACACACAGAGCTTCTCCACGCAGCAAGCCTATCTTCTTGTTGAGGCAGATTTTCAATTATGCAACATATTGGCTACATTATCTGCAACACATTCACTACATTATTCAACACATTATGCAAGAAATTATGCAACATATTCGCTACATTATTCGCTATTTTCACTTATGCAACACTTCCAACTGCTGCATTTTTAATGGGCAAAAGCACAGCTCTTCCCAATTTGGGCAAACAATATTTTCCTCCAATTCACTGGAAATCAGAGCCTGTGCAAGTGCACCATGCCTGCCTCAGTCTCGTTTTAGTCCTCTCTCCCCATTTTTTTCCCTTTCATGATGGCCTTGCCATCACCCAGAAAGGAGGGGGAATTACCTGGCTTTCCTCACGTGCAGGCACCAGCAACCAATGTGAGAGTGTAGCTTCAGAGCTACCCAGATGCATTTGTTCAACTGCATGCAATTTTTAAAAAATGCCCTAATAATCAACATCACAGGGACTAGGCAAAAACCTGGACCATCCAAATCCAAATCCTCTGCAGAGGGTATCAGGGAAAAAGTGAAGGAAAAGCAAGGAAAGGGGAGTGAGTAATTGATCACCTGATACCTTAGGGAAAAAAGCTTTGGAATGAGATACCATATGAACCCATGGGGGGGGGGTCATTAGTGTGTAAATGACCTTAGTCTTCAATATGATTTCACACGATGTGCAAATGTGGATACCCTAGCTTAACATTGGCTTGTTATCCCAGTGCCTTTGGGCACTGCCTGGTTATAAAGACACATTTGACCCAAGAGGAGCAACAGTGGCATAGTGGTTAAGAGCAGGTACATTCATATCTGGAGGAACTGGGTTTGATTCCCTGCTCTGCCACTTGAGCTGTGGAGGCTTATCTGGGGAATTCAGATTAGCCTGTGCACTCCCACACATGCCAGCTGGGTGACCTCGGACTAGTCACCGCTCCACGGAGCTCTCTCAGCCCCCCCCCCCCACCTCACAGAGTGTTTGTTGTGAGGGGGGAAGGGGAAGGACATTGTAAGCCCCTTTGATCTCTTACAGGAGAGAAAGGGGGGATATAAATCCAAACTATTCTTCCTCTTCTTCTTCGAAAATCAGCATTTGTCAAAATCAAAACATGAAATAATCTTTTAGCAGAAACTTAATTTCACTATTGTAATAACATCTTAATTTTGCATTGTGTTTAAACTGAGCTGTGAGGAGACGGGATGATAGTGAGATGACCACATCTGTTCAGTAAAATAATGAAATGTTTGAAAGTGACAAACATTTTTAATTATTTGATTTGTTAATATCCAGACATTAAACCTTATGAATTAGAGGCAGTGATGCTGAATGCACACTAAAGGCTCATGGGTCTACCTGTCAACACCTCCTTAAGAAATAGATAGAGGACATTGGCCCAGCCTTTGGATGCCACAGGAAGACCCACTGGAAAAGGCAGAGACTCCATCAGATGGAGAGGGGGGCTCTCAGGCAAAAGTCCACATGCCACATCCTCAGTCTCACAGCATGAGATCTGAGACTGAAATAGAATAATTGCAACCAACCTCACTCCTGGGATCTAGAGTCCTTGGAACACTAGAGAAAGTGAGCCCAGAGAAAGGTACAGGAGTAGTGCCATAGCATACAGTTGACAGCTCAGCAACAGTCAACCTCAGCCTGTGAGCTTGAGTCACTGCAGTATCAGGACTCACAGCCACAAGGTTCTCCAGCTATTAATGGGTAGCATCTGTCTGTGGATGACTCAGAATTTTGAGGAGTTCCACCTACTCCTAATTAGGGTTTCCCTAATAAAAGCATAGAACCATGAGTTAGTGTGAAAGCCACTTGTTCACAATCTTTGTGCTGCTGGGGCTTTAGAACTTGGCATATTTGGACTGGACTGGACTTGGGCCTTTTTTCTTGTATTTTCCACTGACTTGGAGTCAGTGCTTTCTGGATTTGCCCTTTTGTTTTGGTGCTTGAACTTCTACCTGTGCTGCCCTTGCCTGTGCCTTAGACTATGCCTGCTATCTGTTTTCCCAAGTTCCTGCCCCTATCTGGACACCAAGTATTTATTTTTTTTCAGGGAGCATAAAATAGTTGGTTTTGGTTTCCATTTGAAAATATAGTATCTAGAATTTATGAATACTTTAAAAGGAGCAGTGAAAACCAATGAGGCTTGTTGTTTATGTACTTGTACATATTTGTATAATAAAGGTAGGAGTGGAAGACTTTCCAAAGGACACCCCCCCCCTTTTCCTACAAAACTACTTCTCTGGTGGAACATATGATACCTACACACACAAAGGTTTTGATTCAACCAAAATAAGTCTCAACTAATTGCCATTGAAAGAAATAATTTATTCATATGTGACTTTTTCAATCAGCATATATTCAAATAGTACTTGGTGGTCTTCAGTTCCATGCATTTAATATTAGTCTTCCTCTTATTACATAGCAAATGGGGGCATACATAGAAAATGTATGACTGAGGGAGAGGTAGAGGACAATAAATGATAAATGTGGAGAACTTTCAATTGTTTTTACTTCTGCACCCCTTTTACTGTACTGGTTTGACTGATGTTATAAACTGATGTCACTAGTTATAAACAGGAATCTGATTTTTAGTTGATTGATTGGATATTTTGTCAACGTGTTCATCAGTATTTGACAGAGTCAGTATTCCTTCACCATATTCTTTTCTGACCATGCAGTACATAGCAATTGGCTTTGCGTGCTGATATGCAGAGGGCTCACTTAACTCAATTACACAAAACAGACAGCTCCAATTGGAATGAACTTGGCCTCAGCCTGTTTATTAAACAAGGAAGGAAGCTGGGCAAGCATAGGGGGCATATCATAACCGCCGGGCAGCAAGCCTGCTGAACCTGGCATCTTCCCCAATCTCAGTGTTGGGGAATTGGGACAGTAAGTTACTAGATTGCACCTGAGTGCTGGCTCATTAGGTGGCACCCCTTCCTGCCAGGGGTAGTGGGTTCCCAAGCAGAATCTCCGTGGATAGCATTACCGAGCCCACCCCTCTCCTAGACCTCTTCTTCAGGCCCCAATATGAGGGGAGGTCTGGCGTGCAAGCTCTGCCTCCCTGAAAAGGATTTGCCCCTATGCCCAGACCTGTGACAAAGACTGTGCCAAGTCTGTGACAAAATGATTTACTTCAGGATGAATACAACTAGCCCCAATCAATAGGGTGGGAGGGTGCATTCTGCTCATCTGTTTGCCTCGTAAGGAGGCCGGAGCCTTGCAGGCATTGCCTTTTATAGGCATGCCTGCAGCTCCCTTGTCACGTGACAGATCCCTGTCATGTGACCTCCTGGTCGGGCGCACACATGCCCTGTGGTGTTAGGCCTGCTAATTCCCTCTCCCTCTCCCCAGCTACAACAGCAGCCCCAGGAAACTCTGGGGTTGTGTTTTTCATGCATATATGTTCTCACACAGCCCACCAGAGTCCTTCTGCTCTGTCATCCTTGCTGAGTAAGTGCTCTGCTCATGAGGCAATTGTTTAAATAGACAATGATATCACTGACAAAATATAAATTAGTCATAAATAAATATTTGCTTCATAAAATCCTACCCTTTGGGTCTTTAGTGTTGCTAATGGCCACTGATCAATTTGAATTGCCATCATTTTTGCACATGTACAGTGTTGCAAAAACCCATTGCAAACCTATTTGTCATACATTCATCATGAACCAAACAGATTAGGTGATTGACTTGTGTCTGATTGACACCTTCAAACATTGTAAGTTTAACCGTCAAACATGTTTGCATGCTGATGTGCATAAGGGGCCTTTTGCATCACAATAAAATGCATGTACACTTTCAGTTGGAATAAATTTTGGCTGCAGCCCATTAATACATTGTAGGAGAAGCTGGGCAAGCATGAGGGGCACATCTGGACCACCAGGCAACAAGAGCACTGCACTTGGCACCCTCCCCAGCCATGTAGCAAGCACACTGAACCCGGCACAGTCTCCGTACCAGAGATTGGGGATATAGGAGCAAGAAGTTGCTAGGAGGCACCTGGGTGCAGGCCCATTAGGTGTCACCCCTACCTGCCAGGGGTAGCAGGCTGCAAGGCCTCCATAGCTTGCAATCCAAGCCCTCCACCACCCCCAGACCTCTTATGGAGATCCCCAGCTGAGGGGAGGTATGGTGTGCAAGCTCCTCTGCCCCCAAACAGATGTGCCCTAATGGCCCAAAACTGCCACAGACTGCAACAAGTAAAGAACATTAACTATGACAGAAAGTTAACAGCATAAACATTGGAACATTTAAACAATTAAATACAGGGTGGGGGAAATGGTTTCCGCTCTCCGAAATGCCTCATAAGAGGCTGGGCTCTGTCCAGCTCAGCCTTTTATAGCCATGCCTAACAGGCCCCTCATCACATGACAGGCCCCTGTCACATGATGAGGGAGGCCTGCCAGGCCTCTTCCTGCTGACCCTTTCACCCAAGCCGCAAAGACAGCCCAGGGTAAGTCCGGGGCTGTTTGTGGTGAAACTCACAGCACCACTTTTACAAATAAGACCTAAACTTCACTGTATCATGATTGAAGACCAGGTTAATGTCAGGCTTCAGTCCAAAACAAAGAAACTGTAGATGTTAGCTGTTTATTGGGAACAAGAAATAGATGTTTATTGGGAACAAGAAATAGATAATTCTAAAGAATCACAAGGCAAGGTTTGGGTTTAAATTCCCCTTCCCCCTGCCCCTATGGTCAAAAGGCACAAACCCCCCATTCCCACAGAATCAAAGCAAGAGTATACAAAGGAAATCGAAAGAACTGAGGGAGATGGCATTTCACACTGATAGCAGATTGAGCCAAACCAGACCCTCAAGGACAATTGGCGAAAACATGAGATAGCTGACACCTGGGTGAGAATAAGCATCCATCACTCCAGACTACCCACCCCAATAACAGAATGGGGCCATTCTGATATTCTGCCCCCCGCAAAAGGCCCTCCTCATGGATGAAAGTGGTCAGGGTAGGCTTGATGGAACGCCCTCACCAAACGGTTGGGCTTGGACATGACCCACATCCTCCCACTCATTCTGACCCTCAGGAAAATGAGTCCAAGCAACAAGATACTGTAAACATTTGCGATAGAGTCGGGAGTCCAAAATGTCTTTCACCATGATGCAATTTTCCTTTAACTTGCTTAGGTGGTGGGGCTTCTACCTGCAGGTGCCATTATAAGCATTATTGTCCCCCCAGAACGCGCGCCACCAAAATTGCCTGTGCCAAATGTAAAGACTTTACAAACTCAAAATGCCCAACCAACTTGGCATCATGGCAAAGTTACAGCGCCACCTGTCGGGCCTGGGGCAGGACATATAGTTCATCCCCTTCCACCACAACCCCTGCCTCAGTACTAGCAGGTTACTACTCTCCTCTGGGGGTACTGGCCACACTCTGGTTTCCCTCAGTGCCTCCTCCAAGCCAGGTGGTATAGGGAAGGGGCCGCCTGAGCCTGAGAGTGGTGACCATCAGTTCCAAATGAGTGGGGGAGAAGACTGGGCAAAGAGGGGCCTGGGTTGCCACCCCCAGGCAAGGGAGGCAGGACAGAGCATCAGCAAGTACATTAGTTTTCCCAGGGAAAGATGTTACGTAAAGTTGAAGGACACGAAAAATTCAGCCCCCCAAAGTTGCTTGGCAGACAGCTTCCTGGGCACTTTCAGGGCAGCCAGATTCTTGTGGTCCATCCAAACTTCAAAAGGAAACTGTGCCCTCTCCAATCAGTGGTGCCAAGTTCCTAGAGCCAGTTTGATACCTCCAGTATCCTTGTCTCCCACAGTCCAATTCAGCTCAGGGCCCAAGAATTTTGGAGAGAGGTAAGCACAGGGGTGTAGCTTCCCATCTGCCCCCTCTGCAAAAGAGCAGCACCCATAGCCTTATCCTATGCATCCACATGGACCACAAAGGGGATGGAGGAGTCCCCGTGCCGCAGAATAGCCTCCAAAGTAAAAGACTGTTTTAAGGCCATGAAAGCAGGATCACAGTCAGCTGTCCAAGCTAAGGGTGCCCTTGATTTAGCAGCATCCAGGCCCTTATCCTTAGTCTGCAACAAGTTCATCAGGGGCAAAGTCAACTGAGCAAAATCAGGAATAAAGTCGCAGTAGAAATTGGTAAACCCCAAAAATGACTGGAGCTGCTTGCATGTGCGGACTCCCTCCATTGCAACACATCCTGCATCTTGGCTGGATCCATCTGCAGGCCATTCCTGGAGATGCAAAAGCCTAGGAAATCCAGCTTACTCTTATGTATTTAGAAAGCTTCACAAACATGTCATTGTTTAGCAATCTTTTCAACACAGCACTCATCAACTTCACATGGTCTTCTAGACAGTCAGAGTAAATCAACACATTGTCCAAATTAACCACAACTCCTTTGAACAGAAATTCCTGTCGCACCTCATTAATCAAACTCATGAAGACCACAGGTACCCCCAAGAGCCCAAAGGGCATAACACGATATTCAAATTGTCTGAATCTTGTGCCGTCCTTTGCTCCATGCCCTTGGCAATGCTCACCCGGTAGTACGCTTCATGCAGAACCAATTTTGTAAAAATTTGTCCCCCTTGTAGGCACGCTAACAAGTCCTTAATCAGGGGGAGGAGGTATTTGTTACATGCTGAGACTGCATTCAGCCCCCTGTAATCAGTACACAGTCTCATAGATCAGTCCTTTTTCACGAACAACACGGGGGCTGCAAACTTGTTAATGCAGCGCTGACTAAAACCACTGCAGAGGTTCTTGTGCAGAAACTCCCACAATGCCTGGGCTTCAGTAGGGCTCATGGGGTAAAGGGAGCTCTTGGGAAGCTGTGATCCTAGGCACAATTCAATTTTGCAGTCTGTGCACTGGTGGGGGGGGCAGTCTATCACACTCAACCTCCTCAAAAACCCTAGTTATGCCTAGAATTACACAGTTCCTTTAAAATAACTTATTTTCATCCATTTTATGCAAAATATCAGATTTTCAACAACATCCAGTCACTGTCCTTTTCCACATGCACAACTAACCAAATATTTTCCTAGTGATGAAACCTTGTATCTCGAAAATCTGAAATCGTACTGCACACCATCTTTCCCCCTATTGTTTTGGGGGTTTTTCCCTCTCTCCTGTCTTTTCAGTTGCATTTATTCCACTACTGCTAAGAACATATTATTCCTGATGGTAGTAGGATGTCATCTGTGATGCAAAAGAACAACCCTCCCATCTTTTTATTTTGTGCAACTGTTCTAGCATTACTGCATAGTTACATTTTTGAAGCAGCAATTCAAAAATGTCTCCACTTTTATTTTTACAATTGGGAATTACCAACCCAAAATAAAAGCTAAAACAACACCTGGAGCAGGCACCATTACCTAAAGGAACAGAAAAACATAGTCCAACCCCTCCCAACAAAGAACGACATTTTTCAGTCAGATTTGAACTGAAGTAATGCACAAATGTTACTGCAGCAGTTCATGTTTAAATGCAACACTTAGGCCTAGTACCCTTTTTAATCTCCCTAGCACCTCAGCATTTTACTGCTGTTGCAGTTGCCCCTGCTTCAAAACCACTCTGCCCTAATGTTACACTGCTAGTTCAATATGAAATTTAAAAGGCTTATTCAATTACCCTGATTCCATGTATCTCCGCCTCAATGTTAACATTGCACATTTTATGCGAAACTGCCCTGCTTCTTTATGTCTTGCTTCTTTATATCTCTGCCTCATCATTTCATTGCTAGTTTGGTATGACAAAGTTATTTTTGTTTTAAAAAAATCCTTTTGAAAATGGAGGAGGAGTGGGAAAAGAAAATGGCTGAAGGGACGGTTGGGCAACTACCCGGGGGTATGGATAAGGCCCAGGTGTTTGCTAGGGTGTAAAAATAAATACCATTTCAACATGATTGCATACTTAAGGGAAGATGACTTGAAAAAATGTGATGACAAGAAAAAGCGTAGTTACAGTGTTCAGGAAAACAACAGAGGAAAAATGAAATGAAAATATTTACAAAACCAAATGGAGTGGGGAAAGTGCAGAATTCAAAAAATATATGTGGCATTTGGCAGCAAGATACATTGTAAATGGTTTGTGCAGAAAAAGCCTCTCTCAAACTACACATATGCAGGTGTTGAAAGAGATTTCATTCTGCATTCAGCAGCAATAGTAGGGGTGGAAATGCAGATGTTATATTCTCTAAGCAGGAAAAAACAATGAAAGTTGAACTTCATCAAGTCAGAGATTTATCAAGTAAATTTCCTCCTCTCTCCCTTTTGGGCTAAGAAAGAAAAGACTAAATCCACCATTGACATTATCACTAAATACTAAAGTTTTCACTAAAGTACAGAGATTGCTCATTCTGAATCAGCAATACTAACAGTCATTCTTTTTTAGATAATATGTTGGAAGTCTATTTCACAGTATAATTAGAAGTCCAAGCTCTACAGAGTCAAGGAGTAGGATGTAACAGTAGTATCCCACAGGAAAAGAAAACAAGAACTGATTCCATGCCACAGGCAGGTCACCAACATTCCTTTCCCTTACAGGTATACCACAATTTCCTGCTCACCATGGCATGAAGCACTCAGGTTATTTACTTCCATGTTATAACAAAAATACTTATGTCCCAATTAGATTAGTTCCTCAGTTTATAAACATATAATACATTTACAATATCCACATTCTTTAATTGATTTGCAAGTAATGTCTATCTAGAATCACCAAAGAAGATGCAGTTTAATATGAAGTGCTGTGCTTTAATGCATTATTGAGGAAAAGCAAAAAAAAATAGTGCTTGAGAGAAAATATGTATTACCTATACACCTCTTTGCGTTTCGCATTAGATTCATCAGGGGGGTGTAACTTCAAAAAGGTGTTGTGCTTTTAGAAGGGAAAAAGCAGGCTGCATACAGTCTTTGAAGTTGCATGCAAAACTCATAGAGCTGTATAGACAAAAAATATTTTCCCTCCAGCATCATTGCTTTTTTGCTTTTCCTTTGTTTTGCTTGGTGTGGCCCTTATCTCTTCTGTAATGCATTATTACCATGCAACCTATTAAAAAGACAGGTATACTGAGAATGCAATTTGAAAAACAGCCTTTCTTGTGTGAAGTACATCAGGGTCAAATATTTAATGACAGCATCTGACCTTTTGTCCTTTTTCCACTGAGAATCTAATCATCCTTCACTGACTAACTCAATGCCCTTTAGGCACCAAGATCTGGTGTCAGTTTTTCCTTGCTTTTTTTGAAATGAATGAAGTGAGATGGCTCAGTTGTCAGAGACAGGGTTTTTGACATCATCACCAAGTACTCTGTCCTGCTTTGTCCTATGCATAATAGAGAGGACAAAAGCCACATAACGAATAGCAAGGTTATCAGGAGCAGGGGAGAAGCTATCTGATTGGTGATTTATTCGGGATATTTTAGAATTTTTACATTTTAAATTACAATCTGCCCTTTCTGGCAATCCTATCCAACTACATTGGTTCCACATTATGAAGTATCCTAATGCAACGAAGGACTAGTAACTTTATGGATCTACTTCTAGTAGCAGTTCCATGTTCGTGATAAAGAGGTCATCAGTAAGGTTTTGTGATTCAGTGATACAGCATCTGCTTTGCTTGCAGAGAGTTCCAGTTTTAATCTCTAGCAACTCCAGTTTTAAAAGAATCAGGTTATAGTAGGGTTAGAAATGGCAAATGCAGTTCAATGTAGCAAAATGCAAAGTGATACACATAGGGACAAAAAATCCAAACTTCACATACATGCTACAGGGGTCAGTGCTAACAGTCACAGACCAGGAAAGGCATTTGGGTGTCTTAGTTGATAGTTCCATGGGAATGTCAGCTCAATGATTGGCAGCTGTGAAAAAGGCAAACTCTATGCTGGGGATCATTAGGAAAGGAATTGATAATAAAACTGCAAAGATTGTCATGCCCTTATATAAAGCAGTGGTGTGACCGCACTTGGAGTACTGTGTTCAGTTCTGGTCGCCACATCTCAAAAAGGATATCAAAGAGATAGAAAAAGTGCAGAGAAGGGCAACGAGGATGATTGAAGGATTGGAGCACCTTCCTTATGAGGAGAGGCTGCAGCGTTTGGGACTCTTTAGTTTGGAGAAGAGACGTCTGAGGGGTACACGATTGAAGTCTATAAAATTATGCATGGGCTAGAAAATGTTGACAGAGAGTATTTTTTTCTCTCTTTCTCACTATACTAAAACCAGGGGCATACATTGAAAATGCTGGGGGGAAGAATTAGGACTAATAAAAGGAAATATTTCTTCACACAACGTGTGATTGGCGTTTGGAATATGCTGCCATAGGAGGTGGTGATGGCCACTAACCTGGATAGCTTTAAAAGGGGCTTGGACAGATTTATGGAGAAGTTGATGTATGGCTACCAATCTTGATCCTCCTTGATCTGAGATTGTAAATGCCTTTGCAGACCAGGTGCTCTGGAGCAGCAGCTGAAGCAGCAGAAGGCCATTGCTTTCAAATCCTGCATGTGAGCTCCCAAAAGCATCTGGTGGGCCACTGCAAGTAGCAGAGTGCTAGACTAGATAGACGCTGGCCTGATCCAGCAGGCCCTTTTTTTTTTGTTCTTAGAGTTCTGGATATTCCCAGAATTCCCAGGCCCTTTTTTTTTGTTCTTAGAGTTCTGGATATTCCCAGAACTTCCTGGATATTCCCAGAATTACATCTGATCTCCTGCTCCTTGTAGAAAATGGCTTGTTTGGAAGGTGGATTGCATGACATTATATCCCACTGAAGCCCCTACCAAGGTTCCACCCCCTAATCTCCTGGAATTTACTAACCTGAAGCTGGCAATCTAAGGTAATAGGTTATATGAAATATCTTTGTCTGAGGCCCTGGAGAGCTGCTGCTGTTCAGATTAGCTAATACCAATCTTGATAAACCAATGGTCTGATTGTGTATGGAATCTTAATGTTTACATGAGCAGAAACTTCAAATTTGTTCACCACCATAAGCCCCCGTGCTGAGTGGTGACATGCTCTTAGCCTTCCTCCTTATCTGTTTACAGCCTATTGTGTAGTCATATACTTGATCAGTTCTAACCCTTCTTTACTTTGAACTATACTGTTCTTCTGTCAATTCACTGCAATCATCACATGGCCAAATCCTATTGCAGTTCCATGAATGTCAGGCATAGATGGAAACAAGATACTTGCCACTGACAGGCACATATAAATCATATAGATACAATAATATAATGGCTGAAGAGCTCCTGTTAAGAAAGCTGCTCATCATGTGCCCAGGAACAGCTACTCTTTACAGCACAACTTGCCATTCCCAGGGCTGTCAGCAAACAAGTTCACTCTTTGAAGCATTCATAAAACTAATTTGCGTATGAATCTAGTGATGGGAATCAATGCAAAGATCACACTGTGACTGAAAGCATGTTGAATGAATGGGTTCCTCAGAGTAAGAACGGATTGGCTGACAATTCAGAATATCTATTCAAAGCCACCCAGTTTGTGCTTGCACAGAAGTGAGGTCAAAGACTCTGTCAAGATAAATGCGTAATTTTAGACATTTGTTCTACCATTAAAATAATGCTGTTATTAAATTTTCAAATAGCCTACTGAGTGTGGCAACCACATATTGAGCCCCTACTTTCAGAAAGAGCTGTACATAATACTATCAGTTTGAAAACTATCACCATGATGATTTATTTTTGTCTATCCTCAGAAAACTGTAGCCTATTCATTTTAGGATTAGAATATATCACTTTCAAATTAATAAAAAGACATAATATAAAAACCATTCGTTTAGTGATAATACACAATACCTACAGAGGTGAGTAGTGAGTATCCATTGCAAAAAGCCACATTGAATTAGAAGAATTTTGTAGCATGTTGCATTACCAAATACACAAAGTAAGGCTTAATTTAGAGTATCATTTTGTATGGCTGAACGTATCATTTTCCACATAAACTACAAACAAGTGCAAGATTGACAGACCATCATGCATTTGCTTTGAATCTACCTATCTATTCACCCTTATCTCCAACATTAATCTGTGGGGAGGGGAATGTATAGAATGTAATTGCTTGGTATCACGAGAACAAAACCTAGTGGTTAATTTGTTACAACCTTGTATATGAAGGTGTGGCTTTGGGTTACACAGAAAAGTCACCATTGTCCATTCTGATTAATAAGTTCCCTAGAGTTCCTATCCTGTATACACTACCTAAAATTCATAAGGCTTTGAACTCCCCACCTGGTAGACCATAGTATCCAGATCAACCTTTTTTTTTTTGAATTTATAATCAAATTTGTTGATTACTTTCTTAGTCCTTTTGTAGCCATGATTCTACTGCTTTCATTCTTAAGACAGAGGGTTTTGTTTTTGGTCTAGATGATAACTCTGGATGAAGGACATGCCAAACTAACTTGATGACATCACATCTTTGACCCTAAGCAGGGTCAACTCTGGCAAGTATTTGGATGGGAGACCTCCAAGGCACACCAGGGTCAGGGTCTTGATGTGGAGGAGGCATTGATAGATCACATCTGAACATCTCTTGTCTTGAAAACTCCACCAGGGGTCATCATAAATCAGATGTGACTTGCCAGCAAAACAATGTATGTACTTGAACATACCACATCAGGAGGCACTGATGGTGCAGAATTTTTCTTGGATAAAAGAAGGAATCTGTTTCCACTTATTTCTTTTTTTAATGCAAATTTTGAACTTCATCTTGGAAAATAATTTTTCAGTCTTTGAAGTGCCTTTTTTTTACCAGATTCTAGGGGAAGCCATATCGCTCCTACAATAGTAAATATGTCCATGTCTCAGTTGGAGAACGCACAAATTGTTCAGTCTTCTAGTCTTTTGTGGACAACACAGTGGTGTATTTATGTTTTCTTGATAACTTTTTATTATCTTTAACGGAAATTCTAGACTACAAGAATTCTTTAAATGGATGAATAATCTTCATTCCACCATACCATTTTCCTATTGTTTCAGTGTTTTTGGAATTGACATCTCGGGATATAGTAATATATTTAGATGAGGATCATTTAAAGATGTTGTTGTTGTAGAGTGGCTTCATTTTAAGAGGTAGAGGTTTTGCTGAGGGTGTGTAAAAGGCATTAGGCAAGGGACCTCTGTTCTTATGGAGGGGGGAAAGCCGCTTTTCCCCCTCCATTGAAGCAGTGGGAGGTGTGGGATGGGGTGAGGCTTGCTATTATGCCCAGCTGGCGCTGTGGTAGAGATTTCAATTGGGGGGGCTCTCTGGTGGGGATCTTGCTCTGGGTAGGGGCACTTTTTTCCCACAGGCAATTTGTGGAACCTGAGTAGACAATGTGTAGCTACTAGTTCCATGTAATCTCTTACCAAAGGTAATTTTCAAAATGGCTTATGAAAGCTTATGAAAAAATGTGGTCTTCAATTTTATCAAGTGTCTAGTTTTCACAGTTAAAATGTTTTACAGGTTATTTAATAGCTGTAGCTTCTGTTGTCTGAAGTAACCTTACTATGGCCATGTTACTCTACTTCAGTCCTTACCCTGGATTTTCTGTCCTCACATTAAAATGTTTCCATTTCTCTGGCCCTTTCAAAGTTTCCTTTCGCTCCCGTACACTCGTCCTTTTTTTCAGCCCTTTGCAGAAGTCCATCTAAAGTCACTCTGCTCTTTGCTGCTTCTGTTAACTTTCATCGCTGTATCTTCTGTTATGCTATTCCTTTTGCTTGCTTGCTTTTAATCAAGCTATACCTCTTTCTTTCTTCAAACACTTTTCAAGGCAAAATATCTGCAGTCAAATCTGTTCTGAACCATCGTAGCCTTACCTGGCAGTGTCAATCACAGCCATATGATCTCTCTAACTATAAACCTCTAATCTTTTCAGTGTCACTCTTGTTGTGTCTGAGGAGACTGTACACCTTTCAAGAAGAGTCCATGCGACTCTTTGTTCTGTACATTTCTTCCTGTGCTGCTGGTCCCATACATAGTTTTAAGCGATAGTAGAGGAATAAATGCAACTAACATAATAATATAGTGATTCCAGGTAATAGCAAATGGATGTTCGTAAGACTGACATGCAAATGATATTAATCATTGAAAGTAAAATTTTGAGGCTACATCATAATGCATTTTCAATGTAGTCTACAGTGATTAATGAATTCTCCAAATTTAGTTTGCATTGACTAAATTTACCAGCTCTGTTACTTTGCTTCAATGTTATCAGTGCATTTAAAGAAGCTTGGGTTACATAGCAGCTTGGGACAATAGTGTAATAGGTACACTTGCTTGGTTGTTCAACAGCAGTTAAAATGCAATTAGTGGCAGTTAATGGAAAACATTACCAAGGTGCATATTGTTATCAATCACTTTCCACTATAAAGCTGGCTGCTATATTAATGGCTATAATTATTGACTGATGAACTGTTCAGCTGAAAACTGGTCTTAGCCAAATTTTCTTCTCTCTCTCTCTCTCTCTCTCTCTCTCTCTCTCTCTCTCTCTCTCTCTCTCCATTCTCTTAAGAAACAAGAAGTTCTCAGAATTTAAACCATTTTCATGTTTGAATTTCTGTGATATGAATTTGCCCAAATTATCATTTTTATTAGCACTGTTTTATTAACACTGAGTCCTTGCTTGGAGAAAGGTGAACAAAAATATGGAAATAACTAAGTAGTGACTGAAATTAAAAGTCACCCAGGTCACTTCTCAAGAAACAAAGAAGTAATGGCCCATAGCTGCTGCCTTTTTTCTCATGAAGAGGCATGTTCAGGAACAAAAGGAGAGATCACCACCTCCTCTTTGCAAAGAAGTAGGCAACCACTGTGATGTCACCTAGATTGTTTTCCTCAAAAAGATGACCACTGCCTCCTTATCATAATGAAGATAAGTGTCCAGATCCAAGTGCATTTCAAGTGGGTAGTAACTGATTGGAAGTTAAGCAGACCAACTGTAATAGCGGAAGATTACCTGGAGGTGGGCAACTGCAGTTTCACCTGGAGATTACCTAGAGGGTGGCCACCACCACCTGAAGAATAGCAATCAAACCACATTCATTCTGTTCGGGAAAACTGTATTAATCAATTGTGTAATTGCTCTAGAATATACCTAGTGTCAAGGCCAAAAGAATTGCTTAACTTTCTTCCTTTGTCTCCTCTGAGGTAATATAACCGCTTTACTTTTTGCTTTTCTTCCTTCCCCTCAAATGTCTCTTTCCAGTACATCCAAGCTTGGACTAGACTGATTGCAGCAAAGCCCTCTGGAGCTGTTGCCTCATTTCATGTTGCAGAACTCTTTGTTGCTTTAATTGTTTCTGCTGCAGTGCTTTAGTGTGGTTCAGCTGATTAGTTGCTGCCATCATGTAAATGCTTGCAATTCCTGATCTCTCCCTCTTTCTGTGCTTCTCCACTGAACCACTTCCTGTACTCTTCCCTCACAATATTTTACTCATATCCATGAGTTATTCCCAACTATGTTCCCAATGAATTCAGTTACACGTATACCATTACAAGACGGAGAAACCTCCTTCCCTCTTCCTCCACCAACCCTGTCCTCTTTCTCTTCAGATTAGATGGTGATGACAAATGTATACTTTCATATCAGTCCTCCTTTCTTACCAGAGCCAGCTTGGGACAAACTTGGCCAGATTCTGTAGGAGCCACTACTGCCCAGGGACGTAGGTATAGATTTTTTATGGGGAGGGTTCGGAGGGGGGAACACCCCCACCCGCCCCTAGGGCATGGCCACGCCTCCTCAAGCCCCGCCCCTGGCCTAGTGCTTATAAAAGCAGCTCTCCGAAATTGGGGATGGCAGACTCCCCTGCCCTCCCCTGCCCCTGCCCTCTGGGCAGAGGCATAGAGGGAAAATGGAGCCTGGTGCAAAATCTGAGTTTTGCCCCCCCCCCCCGGGCAGCCGCTGTGATGCTGGAATCCCCCCCCCAAACAGCATCACTTTCAACGGGGGTTTAAATTGAGAGTCCAAATTCTCCTTTTCAATCCAACTTAAAGGGAGAATCTGGGGTCCCTAGTTAAACAACATTGAAAGTGATGCAGTTTTGGGGTGGATTATCCCCCACCCTGAAACAGCATCACTTTCAATGTGGTGTAGTGGTGTAGTGGTTAAGAGCAGGTGCATTCTAATCTGGAGGAACTGGGTTTGATTCCCTGCTCTGCCAGGCTGGAGGCTTATCTGGGGAATTCAGATTAGCCTGTGCACTCCCACACACGCCAGCTGGGTGACCTTGGGCTAGTCACACCTCACAGGGTGTTTGTTGTGAGGGACCAAGGGCAAGGAGATTGTAAGCCCCTTTGAGTCTCCTACAGGAGAGAAAGGGGGGATATAAATCCAAACTCTTCTTCTTCTTCTAAACTGAGGACCTCAGATTCTCCCTTTAAATCCATGCCGAAGGGGTTGGATTTAAAAGGAGAATCTGGGGAAATTCGGGGGGTGCCTGCTGTCAGGGGTGCAATTGTTAAGCTAGAAACACCAAACTTTCAGGGTATCTTAAGGAGTCTCTCCTAATGATACCACTCAGGTTTGGTGAAGTTTGGTTCAGGGGGTCCAAAGTTATGGACCCTCAAAGATGTAGCCTTCATCTTCTATTAGCTGCCTTTGAAAACAATGAAGGATGGGGCACTCCCTTTGGGAGTCCATAGCTTTGGACCCCCTGCACCAAACTTCACAAAACCTGGGTGGCATCAATAAGAGACTCTCCTGATAATACATCCCAGGTTTGGTGAAGTTTGGTTCAGGGGGTCCAACGTTATGGACCCTCAAAGGTGTAGCCCCCATCTTCTATTAGCTCCCATTGGAAACAATGGAGAATGGGGGCACCTCCTTTGGGAGTCCATAACTTTGGACCCGCTGAACCAAACCTCACCAAACCCAGGCAGTATCATCAGGAGAGTCCCCCAAACAATCCCTGAACATTTGGTGCTGCTAACCCAAACAATGCGCCCCCTGCAGGCCAAAAAGTGAAAAAGCACTGAAATGTTTAAAAAATCCACAAACGGAGGGGCGGAGCTTCGGATATGAATGGGGGGGTTCAAACCCGAGAACCCCCCCTTACCTATGTGCATGCTACTGCCTCTAAAGCAATGGCCCACCAGAAATTATGTCTTTCTATCCCTGCCTGAGTCACATGGAAGTAAAAGGAGGCATCAGCAGGAAAGGAAAGTTGAAAAGATTTTGTGATTTGGGACCTACCCATAGTTTTCTGCCCAAATACGTACTTTTGTTTCTCCCTAATAACATATTAGCTCCAAAATGATTACTTAGGGAGTTATCATATACATTATGAAGCTCATATTTTGTTTAAACCATTGATATTATAGGCACTGCTAACTGTTTTGCAGCAAAATTCAAAATGCAACAGATAGCAGAATTAATTGTGACAAGAATGATAAACACTGCAAAGACTAAGACAAATATGTTAAGGACAATTATCATCTTAACCAATATCCAAATCTTGCCACTGTGATATATCTATATCTGTGTATGTACCATCAGATACATGAAATATAAGGTAGACAGTGGTAGGGAAACAGAAATGTATAAGCTATAAAATAGAAATATGGGTCTGTTCCACACAGCACAAATAAGACATCCTGGGAACCTAAAAAAAAGGTGTCCTGGGAAGGTGTTTCCCCCAAGATGTCCTCAGGACACCTTATTTCTCCTCAAGGCATCCTTTGTGGGAAGTGTTTTAAAATGCACCTTTTTTCCTTAAGCTGACTGCCTGGCTATGTGGAATGCAAAGCTCACGAGTCTTCTTCATTTCTGCACCAGACTGTTTTGCTCCCTGTTCAGTTTCACCTTCAGCTTTCACCCAACATTTTGTGTGCAGCTGAAGGGATTTTCCAAAGAGCAAAATGGTCAGGCGGGGAAAAAGTGACTTTTCTCCTCTGACACCTTTGCTGTCCTGAACACACACTAGAACAGGGGTAGGGAACCTTTAACACTCAAAGAGCCATTTGGACCCATTTTCCATGGGAAAAGAAAACACTGGGAGCCGCAAATAATTTTTGACATTTAAAATAAAGATAACACGGTATATATTGGGTTTTTTTACCTTTTACTCCGCTCATTCTGAGAAGCGCATGGATGCTGCAAGGATGAGGCCAGCGGCTCGGCCTCACCGGCCACCGGGAAAGTGCCCACCCCGCTCCAACGGGGCAGGCAAGAGGGGAAGCCCGCGGCACAGCCCAGCCGGCCGCGGGCAGTTGGTGCGCCCGCCCTGCTGCCTGCAGGGTGGGCAAGGATGGGGCCAGCGGCTCGGCTCGTGGAGCCACAGTGCAAGGGCAAAAGAGCCGCATGCGGCTCTCGAGCCGCAGGTTCCCTACCCCTGCACTAGAAGCAGGAGAAGCAGTGGCATAGTGGTTAAGAGCAGGTGTACTATAATCTGGAGGAAGCAGGTTTGATTCCCTGCTTTGCTGCCTGAGCTGTGGAGGCTTATCTGGGAAATTCAGATGAGCCTGTACACTCCAACACATGCCAGCTGGGTGACCTTGGGCTAGTCACATTTCTTCAGAGCTCTCTCAGTCCCACCTACCTCACAGGGTATTTGTTGTGAGGGGGGAAGGAAATGGAGTTTGTAAGCCCCTTTGAGTCTCCTATAGGAGAGAAAGGGGGGATATAAATCCAACTATTCTTGTTCTCTCTTTAAGACATCCCTAGATGTCTTTTTTTGGGTATGTGGACTGAAAAGAAGCAGTCAGCCTTTGAAGATGTCTCACAGATGTCTTTTTTGTGCTGTGTGGAATGGACTATATAAGATAGGCCAGTGACCAATTGGCCATGCTGGCAGGGGCTGGTGGGAATTGTAGTCCATGAACATCTGAAGTGCCATAGGTTCGCCGCCACGGAGATGGGCAGTTGTGTAAAACTAATGGAGAATATATGAAACAGTAACACTGGCTCTTGAGATATACATTGTTTCTAAGCCCACAGTAAGGTTGTCAACCTCCAAGTGAAATTGAAAATTCCTGGAATTAGAATTGATCTCCCTAGCAAAATGGCAGCTGGGGGCGGGGGAGTGTTTTCTATGACATCATATGCCTGCTGAGTTCCCTCCTTTCCCTGACCCCTGTCCTCCCCAGGTTCCACACTCAAAGTCCCATGTGTTTCCCAACTGAGAGTTGGCAACTCACTCCATAATCATATTATGTGTTGTGTGTGTATGGTCTGAGTTATGAAGTGAACATTATGTATTTAGTTAATATTCATGTTTCTGAAGTGGAATATTAGTTCAACGTAAGGAAGCATCGTACACTAGCATAAATTGCTGAAATCTTTATCCTGTGGAATTACACCTACATAGCTGTAATATCATAGACACACGTTTCCGTTACTTGTATTGGTAAAAGGGCAAAGTGATGTATTCTGCCAACAAAAGATGGCAATAAATGGTCTTGGATTCATGCAAAGGAACCGAGGCACAGTGCTGTTTAGCTTGTGAGGTCTTTTACAGATAATGGGACTGAGTTTTGGAAATACGCTATACAACATTGGCAGAGGCTCGTTGTGCTTGTTGGCTGGTTTCATTTCTGGGTACTTCTCAGCAGCTTGACAGCTGGGAAAAAGATGGACTTCATTCACACCTGCATTTCTTGGCACAACTACTGTAGCCACATTAGCAGACCACTTCAGAATAATGATGCCTTTTGTTGGATGTGTACTAAACAAGCATCATCCTCTTTTACTTCATGATTTGTTCCTTTTTTCCCACTGGGAGAAAAGAGGACTTAGTAAACACTGCATGTGCTCTCTGATTATTGTTTTACACACAAAATCCAAACTAGTTTCTGGATAAATTCTTTAAAAGAAAATTCTATCCCCTACAAAAATGAAAAGATTAGAAGTTAGAATATCTAAAGTACTGTTTATTGACTATTTAACCATTTTAGTTATCTGCCTTAATTTTGAGTATCTATGAGTACAATCCTACAAAGAATTACTCTTGTTTAAGCCCACTGAAAGTAACTCTGTGCTGGATTGCACTGTCTAATTTTGAAATTTGATCATTTCTAGGCAGCACAGTATGTTGATAATAAATGCGCATGCGTAGTTTTAAAATGTAGCAAGTATTATAGCTGAATCACACCCCAGGCTTCAGCATGCTGGCGCCATTGTGGCAGGGGAGGAAGGAGTGCAATGCCTCCTCCCTGCCGGCCGGCTGCAGTCACATGGCCTGGAACTGCCATGTGACAGGGGCCAGGCAGCCTATAAAAGGCTGCGCCGGCAGAGATCGGCCTCCAGTTAGGGCAGAATGATATGGTACATGCATTTTACAACTATATTGCAACACTCTATTGGTTACCTGTTATCAGGTTTAATTTAAAATACTGGCCATAATATAGAAGGTGTTTGTGATGGATTAGGCTTTAACAGGGCTAGTTTTAAAAGGTGCAGTTCAGCCAGAGCTGGAGCACCAAGTGTTAACCAGAGAACCACCTGATTGGCTGGCTGAGATGCAGTAGCCAGGAGCCACAGAGAGGGTGTGCTCGCTGACATAAAAGCAGAAAAAACCTGTCAGAAAGACAGGCTGTTTCCACACACGTGTGGAAATGCAGCTCCACTTTGTGCCGGTGGAGGCTCGGGGACCGTTCGCACTCTATCGTGCAAGCGGCCCTGACTTTTCCCCCAGCTGGAGAGGTGGCTCCGCATGGCACTGCCTCTCAGTCAGCCCCCTCCACTGACCTTCCTGTCCAGCGTCGTTCTGTAGGGCTGCAGGGACCTGCCCACGCTTCCCTCCGACCTCCAGGGGTCAGAGGGAAGCCTGAGTGTGTCTCTGCAGCACTCCAGTGCGACGCTGGGCAGGAAGGTCAGTGGAGGCAATGGGAAAAGTGGTGACATCCCTCCAGTGCAGTTCACACTGCGCTGGCTGGAAGAAACTGCTTTGCAAAAACCTCGCTCAACGAGCAAGGTTTAAAGCGGCGGCTTCACGCTGCTCCGGGGCAGCCAGGACGGGGCAGCAGTGCCTCCTGTGCGAACATGTTTGCATTTTTGCTGTCCCTGGGGCGCTGTATTCCACTTGTGCAGAAAGGGCCACAGATTGGGAGGGAGATTGAAAAGATTTTGAAACAGTTTATGAGCTTGTGTGATACACAGATTGTGTCAGTCCTCAGATTCAGTCATTTGGAAATTTTGTTTAAAGGATGAGAGCCAGAGACAGGAGGAGAACCGCTAGGGGGCCAATGTTCTCAAAGAGATCTCAAAAACTGAGAGGAAAGATCCCTGTTTTCACTAGAGGCTAGGAGGCCTGGTGTTGGTGGAAGTCAAGAAGCAAACTTAGTTCATAGTGACACTCCTAAGACCACACAGAGGGTTTGGCTATTGTCTCATGAGGAGACCACACCTAGATACTGAACTGGAGAGTCTGTAAGGATGTGATTAGCTTAACTGGCAGAGTTAAGTGTGGGTTTAGTGAAACCCTAGAGCTTAATCTGTCCCAAGCTAGTGTAAGTTCCCTTTGGAGTTAAGGGTGAGTGTGTATAGGAGAGTGTTCAGAACTGTGTTGAAAAGGTTGACCCTAAAAAGAAACACCTGTGTGTGTGAAGTTATCTTGAAACTCAAACAGCCATATTTAAGTGAAACTGCATTTTGATGTGTAACATCTAAGTAAATATCTGCCTCAAGGAACCAGAAACACTTAAGTACCTCTCCATAACAGCAACCTGAGAAGAAAGCTTGTAAAATAAAATCTAGCTTTGTTTTATTTTTCAAAGGCCTCTCTAAATTCAATTGTTACCTCAGAACAGGTGGCAGCTTATAATTAGTCTTCCTGACAGGATTTTTTACTAAAGGGCTGGTGAGTGCGTGAGTGGGGAGAGCCTAGGTCAAAAACAGCTATCAAACATCCACCCCCGCAACACACTTCCCCCCTGCTGGGCCTCTGTTTCTCTTCAGGGAGTTGGAGGTGTTGCATTTTTCATGGTCTTTGAAACTCATATCAGCAGGAATGCCCACATCTCATTGCTGAAACTTTGTTCATCTTAACAGGCCTTCCCCTGATGCTACACTGCCAATGGGCAAGTTCAACATCTGCCCATACACATGCATTCTCTGTAGAGGCCCCCCACCTATGGAATGGTCTCCTGAGATAAGGAAGGTTCCAAAGCTTCTGGCATTCCATAAAATATGTAATACAGAACTGTTCAGGAGGACTTTATAATGTAATAAGGCTATATTAAAACAGAAGATATTTCAATAGAAAGAACAGTTTAGGAACTATAGTCCTGATGTGTATTATCTGTTACCATATGTTATTTTGCTCTCACTGCGTTGTATTTCTACTTAGTTAATACTATTTCTTGAATTAACATTCATGTTTAATGTTTATGCCTTGTTTCAGATTTCTGCTATCCCAGTTCTATTACATTTTTATTAGATTTCTCCTAATCCTATTAATTGTTCTGGCTTATGTTATGTAATCTGCCTTGTCTCAATGAGATAGCTGAACTATATACAATATACATAAATTAATATACACAGGAATGCCTTTAAGTGGGAATGTACTTCATTTTACAGGCTCAAGTTTTTTTTACTTTGTTTAGTATTACATACCGGTATACAGAATTTTTCCAAATCATTTTTTTAAAGTGACAAACAGATTTCACACAGTAGAACTGTTACTGAAGAGTTTGACAACTCTGAGGAAACAATAAAATGTTACAGCTTTCTGCAATGTGATCCTCTGAAAACTAATTAAATATTGACTATTCAAATTACTGCGATGGTCGGGTAAAGACCCCCTAGGCTGGATGGGAAATCTCGCATAGTGACAGTTTTCAATATAGACTTCATAATGGAAAGAAAATCTGAAAGCTGCCAGTTTAGATATTTTTATTTAATGACTGAACTTTAACAGAGTCGAAAGAAAGATAGAAAGGAGAATAGAAAGCTTTACATTTGGATACAAACACTGCCATTTTAGGTGCTCATTCTTTTGAAGATCCCCATTTTTGAAAGAACTTCATTAATGTTTTTGATTTACTTGAAATCAACAGCATTTCAACTTGTTATGTTTTGGGCATTTCTGCAATACTGGATATGGGCAAAACTGTTGGTAATCATGAAAAAATTGAAAAAAAGAGACCAAAAGTAATGGACAAAATAGAGTTTTTAATTTATCACACACAAAAAAGTATAATCTAAAATACAATTTATATAATTTAAAAACAATTATTTGCAGGAAACAATATAATGGAGGGTGTAGTGATACATCTTTGGGTAACAGGTATCCATATATACCAAATTGGGGGAGGGGGGGAGGAAGACTAAAAACTACCCAGGAGTAAATCCTAGTATGAAGCTAAAAAGAAGAAGATTATTTAAAACAAAATTGTTTTGTTGACATATGGTTGATGTCTAGGTATAAAGATTAATTAGGAAGTGACTTCTGACTCAAGAATCTAAAGATAGAGAGGATTCAAACCTAATTAAGTTGTGTGTTTGATTACAAGAATTCTGCTTCTAATATGACCCAAATTAAATCAGAATTTCCTCATTAACCTATGCCTCCTACCTTTTTTGTCTGATAGTTTAGATTTTGTTTCTGATAGTTTCACTGAAGTTTCTTGAGCTACCAACTAATTCTCTGTATTTTTCTTGTGTAACCACTGCCATACACATAGGCTATACATTGGTTCTTATCCATGATGGCAAAATGAAATGTTTCAAAGGCCACAAGTCACTGAATACCAGGGCTACAGTGGCAAATGGGTATTGTATTAATCATTTGTATCAAGATCATGGTATGGGGAAAAGGGGCTTTGGTCTTCCCTCCATGACATTTTTCTAACTCAAATTGTCCCTATATGTGAAAAGAAAAAGCAGAAACCCCTCCCTATTCTCTCCCCATGCTGCTGCCCCAGTTCAAAGCAAGACTCTTTCATTTTTGAGAAATTAGTTCCTGGGAAAGAACACACTAACATGATTGCCTGAATGAAATAAGATTGGGAACTCATGAAACATCATAAGCTATTATTTAGTCCTTACTTTCTTAATGAACATTGTGACCTGCTAAATTAGAGGACAGGGAAAGCTGGAAAAGACTGATTTATTTATTTAATTTGTTTAAAATATAATAAATAAATAAATAAATAACAGTTTTAAGCCATCTCTCTAGCCAACTTAGGGTCCCCAAGGCAGCAAACCATAAAAACATTAAAAGAATATTAAAAACACATACAAATATGTAAAAAAACATGATGTGTGAGTGCTCTATCTGAAGTATTTATTCCTAGCCTGGACCCTTTCAGGCTGCACATGGAAAATGTTTCATTGCTGTTTGAATCTTTCAACACATAGTACCAGTATATTAAACAAAAGCTAACCGAGAAGCTTCTTCCTTTGATGCTTTTTGTATGTATAAGAAGTATTTCTGAAAGGATTTCAACCTAAAAATGAACCAAAATACACACTGAGCATATGTAGATTAGTCTGGAAGAGTGATGGAGTAACTTTCTAACGGCTCCAGATTATTAAGCATTGGCTGGCATTCTATAATACCACAGGTGACTGCATGTCAAAAGTCTTTGCAAAAAGAAGAAAAATATCAACATATATTAACTGCTTTCAGGTCCATGTGAATCAATGCTCATTTGAAGATAAGTGAACAATGATGGGATCAAGTAGCTCATTGTACTTAAATTGTAGGCTATACATCCCATACAGGACTCCTGCAATCTTGCAGATCTGCAAGCCAGGAAGATGAAGCTGTATTAAGTGTAGTTTCTCATTGCATTAAAAATAACTTTCTGTTGTTTGCTGTACTGTTTAGCAATGGGTTAGTTGGAATGATTTAAATCCCATTGTGCCCTGGATGGGGTGAGTACCGCATGGATATTTGTGAGCACCTTGCCACTTTATAGCTGTGTTCATTTGTTCTGCTTACAACTCTGCTGACCACTGAAGCAGAAATAAAAACTTGTAATGGAACCAATTCCATGTAGACGCAATTTGAATAGTTGATATACTAGATAAGATCTAAGAAATGGCACTCCGGGAAAGTACTAAAATTGTGCCCCCCAAATTGTGGTGGGGACAGCAGAACTAGCAGACAAACAGTGGGGGGGATGGCAAAAGCAGTGAGTGAGTGGCAGAAGAACTGGTGGGGGTGGCAGAAGCAGTGGAGGTGGCAGAAGCAACAGGATTGCAAAAGCAGTGGGCGAGGGGCAGCAGAACTGGCAGGTGTGGCAGAAGTTGCAGAGGAGTGGCAAAAGTGGTTAGGGTGGCAAAAGCAGCAGGGGTGGCAGAAATGGCAGGTGAGCAACAGAAACTGCAGGGGTGGCAGATGCAGCAGGGGGTGGCAGAAGCTGTGGTAAGGGGCAAAAATGGCAGACAAGTGGTGGATGAGCAGCAGAAGTGGTGGGGCCAACAGAAATGGCAAGGGGGTGGGGGTGAGAGGCAGAAGTGGGGAGCAAGCGGCGGGGTAAAGCTGACTAATAACCACTTGTGAAAAACAGATAACATGGTTACCAATAGCTTAGATTCTTCTTTAAACCAACTGATCCATATCCAACACATCTGATCCATACACAAGAAAATGTATATGCTAAGTACTTAGAAAAAAGTCACATCAAGCTGCAAAAGGGGATGGGGATAAATTATTACCCATAATCACCACTTCAATGTAAGCCTACAAATTGTTTTACACCATGTCCACCTTTTGTGTTTCTAAACATTATTTTATTGCTTCAAAACCTGAATTTCTTTGTAAATCCTGGGAAAACATGGCTAAGAAATCATAGGAGAGAATGCCTAGATGTAAGTATGTTGAAGGTTTTTATTTATTTATCTAAAATGGATTACTGAGTACAGAGAATGGGAAAATGTAATTATCTATATCTCTAAGTTCAAAGTATGCTGCCTGCCTAAGGATACCTAAATCCACAGATAGGAGGCACACTGATCCCCAACAGATGTTTTTGAACTCTTGGAGAACCCCCTAGGTTTGTAGAAAAAAAATCTGAAATGTAAAAAATGACCAGAGGGGTTAAATCCCACAAATTTTAAAAAGTGTTGTTTACACATGGGCAGACGATTCTCTTACCTGTTGAAGTAGTGGTGGTAGCCATGACAGGGTTCTACAGTAGGCCTGGTGTGGCTTTAGGCAAATTGGTGAGAGTGGGGAGGGCTCTCCCTCCCTCGCTCACTCATCCATCCAGAATGGCTTCTCAATTCAGTTTTATGGCCCTACCTTTGGTGAGTGATTTCCCAAATTCTAACAAAGCAGGCAGAAATAGTCAAAAGCTTCACAGTAATCAATGAAACATAAGCTGATGTTATTCTGAAATTCTCTTGTATGCTCCAGTAACCATAAATTTCCAATATCATCTCTAGTGCCTCTTCCTTATCTAAATCAAGTTTGAACACCATTTCTCATTCCACACATGGTAATATAGTTTTATTTTGTCCTGTTCTTTATTTTGTCCTGTTCAGTTAACATATGTCCATGTTGATCTTTCAGCATGGTTAATCATGCTTTAATTTTTCCTCTGGCTGACCCCTAATCACTCCATAAGCCTTACAAGGAGTTGAACCCAAATCACCCTTACTCCACCTCAGATTGAGTTCCTGTAGTCATTCTTCAAGGCTTTTCATTTCTTTTAGGTACAGGAATAGTCTTAGTACATTGTTCATTGATTATATCTCTGGTTTCAACACATAGCTTCAACATATATTTATTCTGGTTCCTGTTCACTTGAAGTTAAATCTTCACTATAACAAAGGTTTTTGATATTAGAAAACCTAGGCTACTCAAGTGCAGACCTATGACAAATAGCAAATACCCGTCAGGATCTGCTGCTTACTAGGTTGGGTTGAACACTGAGCAAACCCTAAGGTTGTCATGATGACCATTAATACATGTTTGGTAGCAGTATACCATCAAGCAGCAGTTACTGGAAGGCTGCAACATAGATAAGGTTTTGATCTTTGTTTCCCTATGGTGGGTGTTCTGTAATATCTGATCAGCCACTAGGGAAAACAGGAATAGATAGACCTTTCATATAATCAGCAGGGATTGTCTTATGTATGTCTTATGGTGTCTTAATGAATAAGTCTCAAATCAATAGGTGTTGGGGACCTCAACACTATATCCAAGAGCATCTCTATCTCCTTAAGGTGGTCTATTGTGGTGTAGAATATTCACTAACTGTACATCAACAGTCTCCCTGAATTTCCTCTGAAACAACTCTCTATCTTTCCCCTGAAACTTTTTCTCATTTATCTACCCCAGTTCTGAAAAACTTAAATTTTCTTTGTAACACATGTAGAAGCAATTTAGGTTACAGCAATTTTTGTACTAAAAGAGATCTTCCTATCTTGTGTAGCCTTGGCATCAAAACAGCTGTTGGTTCAATAAAGGGCTGCAGTGCTGATGGATGTTAACAATAGATTTTATCACCTCAAAAGATAAATGCAAGAACAGTCCTGTCTGAAAAAGCAACTCAGGCTTGTTTGTTTGCATGATAAGTCTCCATTCAAAAGGTCTCCCTGCACTCCAGTGTCTTTTTTCATTTTCCCACTTTCTCTAAAGGCCATTTGAAAAACCATCATGGAACAAAATTAAATTATTTTGAAAACTAATCTTATTAATAACAGCATGACATAGGAAATCAATTTGCAGTCATGTAATGAACTGTGATGTTGCGAGCAGAGGTTGCTGATGAGGAAAGAAATGAGAAGTAAGATGAAAATGTTCAAATCTCTTAACTATTCAGGAAACTCATCTCTGTAAAAAAAATGAAAATTCCTTAGTATGGCACTTTGGATGGCTAACATAAATGTCTTGAAGCAAAGTATTTCACAGTTTAGATTTCTGTCAGCTGAAGAAACTATAGCTATGTCAATAGCATCTTGGCTCTTCGGTATGAAAATTACAGAAGGATGTGTTTCGTATCAAACAATAGAGTACAGCACTTGCTTATTCTATTCCAATTATTGTCTGTATACTTGTAATTAAAGGCTCTTTGGTCTCCATGTCAGCCTTGACTTGTAGTGATCAATACTATGGTTTAACAAAGGCAAAGCAGATGATCTCCATCATTAGTAGTGTTTGCTTGTACTTATACAAATGAGATTAAAAACAACATGCACAGCAAGCTGTGAGTACATGACATTTTCCCAATAAGTGTTTTTCATGACTTTGAAGCATGCATAAAAACTCCTGCCACACTGAATCTTCTTGCTTGGTTCCATATGTCATTTAAGATTTGAGTTCCACTAGTAGCCAAGCAAACTGACATTAAATGTGCTATTTGTAAGAAATGATCATTGCATTAGCATAATAGGATTTATGTGGCAAACAAGCAAAGGCTTTTAAAGGATAGTAGAGGGCCAGTCAATGGAGAGACTCAACAGATGTCCAACAACTTGAGTGGAATTTTTTTTCTAAAAAGAATAGTTTCTTACATGAACATCAATATTTGAGTCATGGCTCTGTCTTTCAGTGGCATGTTTATATATATGATGAGTCAAAGGAATATGTGAGGAATCCCTGAAGTTATACAAGAATACATATGCTGAGCACAAATTATGTAGCTTATCCTACTGATACTTCATCTATTCTTAACAAAAAGAAAAAACCAAAGATCCAACTGTTACCACCTCTCTAAATACTCAGTTTTGGAATATTATTATTTTGACTAAAATTTCATCCAAATTCTTGTAGTGGATAAATTTCAGTACATAGGATTTTTTTTAAAAAAAAAAATTAAGTTAAAATTTCCCAATGATTCCCAACATGCCTTTCTTCCCAGCATTTGGGAAAATGTTTTTGGTGCAATGTCATCCTTATTTTCATGTCCAAGGATGAAATCATCATAGATCACAAATTTTTGAAAATAATTAACATTTGGTGCGGAAGAAACTGATAGTTCTTATAGAGCGAGTAGTTTGTAATGTGATTTTTTCCATTGTGCGTGTTTTTGGTGATGGAAAGCTGTTGAAGTACTAAAAAGGAGGGAATCATCATAGATCACAAATCTTTGAAAAGATTTTTAATATTCAAAATATGTGTGCATGAGAAGTCCTAAACTTTTTTGGAAAATCCTTCCCTAAATGGTTTTGGTATGACATATGCTAAAAACAAAATAGAAAAGGATGCTTTATTATGCACAAAATTAGAGTTTTGGCCCCAGGGACGTAGGCAAGGGGGGTGTTCACTGGTTCAAACCCCCCCCCCCCACTGCCATTACATCTTCACATATTTCTTAAAGGGGCAATTCTCCAAAGATTGCTTAAAGGGGAAAGGACTTCAAACTGAGTTTCAGTACTCTCCCCTTTAAGCAAACTTTGGGGAATTACCCCTTTAAGAAATATGTGAAGGCTTCACAAGAGACCAGCCTGCCAGGAGGACGAGGAAACTGGCAGGGAGTTGGTGGCAGCGGTGGAGAAGGGCCACTGCCGCCTCTGCCGCTGTCTCCCTGCCTAGCAGCTAGAGGGGGAGGGAAACTCGTCCCTCGGCTGCTATGCACTGGCAGGGAGGCGACGGTGGTGGCAGAGAGGGGCTGCCACCACCTCCGCCGCCATCTCCCTCCCAGCAGCCAGAGGGCAAAGGAGACTTGCCCCTCCTCACTGTTTGGCCCCACCCAAAGAGGGGACTTAATCTGCTTGTGAAAGTGGCATGTCGCTGCACTGGCAGATTTGGCCTCCTCCCGGCCCTGGCAGAGGGGTGATGCCACTGGTGTGTAGCCACAGCAGACACTGTAGCACTGGAATGTGGCACTGGACACCATGCCAGCAACCCACAACCTTAGGAGGAGCCACCTAAAAAGGGCCTGGACTACACGTTGCTTAAAAAACGGAGCATTGTCACACCAGATGGTTTATTTTTTGTGCTGTTTGAGCAAAAAGTAAGAAAATGTTTTTGTACAAATTTCCAAGAACATTGTGCAGAAAGAGCCAGCGATAAGTAAAGGAAAATTCAGTTGTTCAGAACTTGCTGCTAGGAAGATGATGATTCTAACTCCTAACATAATGCCCATAGTTTACTATGAGAAATATCACATTTTGTTTATTTGAAGACAAGGAAAACAATTGGAAAACGATTGTATCTGCTTGTTCCATTTAAATAGGAACTAACATACTCCTTCAGTTTTACTGATTGTTTCATGTTGGCATAGGAATGTATAATTTCATTTTAAAATGAACACATTGGGGGTTTTTTAAGCAGGCTTCTTAAATTTCTACGCCTTGCAATCACTGCAATCAGGGTGAAAGTATCCTGCAGTGTTTCATGTGACTTCAGCATATACCATAACATAGTTTTATTAGCAAGTGTCATTTCCTTCAGCTTTCAGGTCGCTGCAATAATTTGAACTGTACTCTACAGGTAAATTTGTTATTGAATAAAAAAGAGTATAAAATAGCCAGGCAAATTTGGCATCACAAAAATTGTGTTGTGTCTGCTCTTTTTTAAACTTTTGCTGTACTGCTTCAAACAGGTATGATAAATGTATGCAACTATTTATGATATTGAACATGATGCACAAAAAGACAGTTGCAGTAAAAGGTACTTGAAAAAGCTTAACCAAGAGCTCTGTTCAGAAGTTAGACTGCGCATTCACCATGTCAAAGAAGCAACCTAGGTTTTTGCCACCCTGCTCACATGGGTTCTTGAAAGTAAGTGAGCACACAGCAGACCAGATACATTTTTTAGTTTTATTTTTAAAAAATGAAAATTAAAAAGTCAGCATGAAAAGTCCTTCAGCAGGAATAATAACATCTGCATAAATAGCAGAAGATTAGCTGAAGCATAAAAGAGGATAAAGCACTGACAAATATGCAAATATTAGCACAATCCTTGAAATCTATTTAGTGTTGGCCTTAATTTCTCCCAGCAAGCATGTCTAATAAAAATTACAGCATTTCAGGTAGGTTCAGAATAGAATAGAATACAATAGCAACTCTAGCCCCATAGAAAGTTTTTTATAAAGATTCCTTCACGGCCAGGTGAATAATTCAACCAATTAGCCAAATGTGAGTGGAACTTTCCAGAGCCAAGCTTCTGGTCATATTTACACATCAGCCAATTAGTGACTTGGGCCAGCCTGGCATAGATAATCACAACATTTCTTTAATGTTTTGAGAAACTGAGAAGGTAGCTAATACTCCCTGCTTGTTCTCACAATATCAAACAGGTGAAACAGAATCTAATCAGGAAAGGACCCTCCAATTAAAGGAGACAGAAAAAATTCACAGGCCTGTTTTAAATGGTTCCCTTTCACAGTCTGAGAAGCTTGACCACAGTTCTGACAATGATTGAATTTTGTCGAAGGCTTTCACGGCCGGAATCACTTGGGTGCTGTGTGGTTTCCGGGCTGTATGGCCGTGTTCTAGCAGCATTCTCTCCTGACGTTTCGCCTGCATGCCAGCCACAGATGCAGGCGAAACATCAGGAGAGAATGCTGCTAGAACACGCCCATACAGCCCGGAAACCACACAGCACCCAAATGATTGAATTTCTTGATATGTCCCCCCAGATGGCTTTTAGCAAAAAAAATTTACATCTATTGCAAGTATATACAGGCATTGCAAAATAATACTACCTAATACATATGTTCACCTAACTATCTAAGTATAAGCAAACACTAAGTATACACATAGTATAAGCATACACTAAGCAAACACATAGCTTAGGTATGATGTTATCATAGCAGCATTTAAAAAATTAAAACAGAGGAAATCCATTGCAGATTGGTAAGCAATGTAATAACCCTCAGACTTAATCCAAAGTCTGCAAACTGATCACATTTATTCATTGCATCGACTCAAAGCATCTGCAACTATATTATCCTGACCTTTAATATAAGACACTTCAAATTGGAAATTTTGCAAACTCAGTGCCCACCTCAGAATTCTAGCATTACAGCTTTGGGAGCCAGTGGCAGTGGTTCTCCAGCTCCACATTCCTGAAGGTGTACCTCCTAGGGTACAAAACAACACTGGTGGCACACCTCCCTGGGTCTGGAGTAACATCGACAGGCAGTACGGGGAGTGGAAGCAGCAACTCCATGGTGGTGAGAGCACCCGGATCTACAGCTTTCTCCTTTATCTTGGGACTATTGGAGGAGGTCAGGAATTAGTGGCAGAAGCTCCTGTGCAGTGGTTGAGCATCCCTCCTCCTGATATTGGCATTGGAGCGAATACTCCCCTCTCCAAGACATTTGCATCCCAGACTTTACCCCCTAAGTTATTGCCATTCTGGACACTGCAGTTGAGATCTTCGGGTCCATTGATGAGAGCACTAGTGAACCACCCCTGGCAGCTCCTCCCTTCAAGTGAATCCTGCTGTTCAAATTGTGATTCCTTGGGGGTCCCAATATTTTCACATTACTATCTGAACTGATTCTTCTCCATCTTTGGCTTTAGCTTATTCTACAGAGTTAGTGTAGTTAGATGGATAGGTTAGCTGTAGTTAAGGTTTGTGTCTTACTGTTTGTATCTAGTGTACTTTAGTTAGAGGATAGTTGGTTATGTAGTCAGTATTGCAGATATATTGTTAGCTAGCTTTAGGTTTAGTTGCGTAGGAAGTTTTAGTGGCTAGGTTGGGTAGATTAACTATTATAGGTGTGGATTTACCTTATAGGATTAGGCGTTTAGTTGTTTTAGTGGGTGAGTTGGGCAATTTGCTGACTATTAAGTTAGATTTGTCCTAGGTTTTGTGATGGGAGGGGATTGTGGGGATTGTGGGGAGGGGATGTTTGGGGGCAGGGGATCCAAGTTCTAATGGGGCAAGGTAGATATGACAGTAGGTGGAGCCATATGAGAGATGGCGGGCGAGAGGCAGTTATGTTCGCCTGCCTTCTGATCTCTGACTTATCTTGAGTAATGAGGGCTGTGGGATTCAGGCTCTCCCTGCTTCCTCCTTGGTGTTGATAAATGCCAGGTCCATTTACAATAAAACTGTGATGCTCCAGGATTATTTTGGGGCTCAGTGAATGGACCTGGCTTGTATCACAGAAACCTGGGAGCATGATGGCGAGAAAGTTGCCTTGGGCCTCCAGGTTTTGCGTGTATCCACCAAGCTTGAACCCAGGGCCGGGGGGGTGGCATCAGTGGTGTTTCTGCCTAGGGACAGGGGGTACCCTATGTCCCCGGGCGCCCCCCATTTGGTCACGTGGGGGGGGGGCGCCACCATTTCAGGGTCGTTTGTGTGATTTTTAATTTTTTAAGTGTTTTTTACGTTTTGGCCTACAGGGGGCGCATTTTTAGGCCTAGCAACACCAAATTTGCAGGGTACCATCCAGAGACTGTCCTGATAATACCACCCAAGTTTGGTGATGTTTGGTTCAGAGGAAGCAAAGTTATAGATTCCCAAAAAGGGTGCCCCCATCCCCATTGTTTTCAATGGGAGCTAACAGGAGATTGGGGCTACCCATTTGAGGGACCATAACTTTGCTTCCCCTGAACCTAACTTCACCAAACTTGGGTGGCATCATAAGAATAGTTACCAGATGATACCCTGAAATTTTGGTGTCACTAGCTTTAAAAATACGAATTCCCCTTACAGGCACCCCAAAGAAAGTTGCCCAAGATTCTTTGTTTTGCAGTGACTTTGCTCCATTGTAGCCAATGGGAATTTCTCTGAGAGTGTGTAGGCAGGCTCCACATTTTAGAAGACAGAGGCACCAGACTTTAAAGGTGGCACAGGAGGCCCTCCTGGTAATAGCACCCAGGCATAGAGACCTTTGCTTCTGAGGGATCAATTTTATGGACCCCCGATAAAAGGCTTATTTTGTTTCCATGCTCCAGATGGCTCTCTGTGGTAGAGATTTCCCAATGGGAGGCACTGTGGTAAGGGTCTTGCCTCTGGGTGGGGGCATTTCCTGCACAGGGCTGCTGGTGTGAGATCTCCTGAAAGGAACCAACCAAATTTGCTAAAAATGCTGTGGGCACCAAGTTGAAGGTGAACCTGATGCCAACAGCATTCGGCCATCCCAGGCAAACTTTAGTGCCCCCACCCAGAGCAAGACCACTTACCACATTGCCTCCTGTTGAAACCTCTCTACCACAGCGCCAGCTGGGCATAACAGAAGCCCCATTGAAGTCTGCTATGGTAAGCGGAAAAATAGTAATGTTTCCCACCATGGGAGCAACTTGCTGAAGAGCCTGGCAGATTCTGGGGAATTTCTGAGGTGTGTAAGCACTGACCAATAATAACATTTTTTTAAGATAGAGGCGCCAGATCTTTCAAGGTGGCTCCATAGAGGCCTTGGGTAATAGCATCAAGAAGCTTGGTGAGCTTTAGCTTCTGGAGTGTTGGGGCGAAGTTGAGAAAAGTTCTGAGAGAGGAGCTCCAGCCCACTAGAGCTTCATGGGCAGGAGCATGGAAACAAAATAAGCCTTTAAATGCTGGGGCCCATGTAAAAACTTCAGAACCCCTCAGAAGCAAAGGTCTCTATGCCTGGATGCTTCTTTACCAGGAGGGCTTCCTGGAGCCACCTTGAAAGTCTGGTGCCCTCTATCTTCAGAAATGTGCAGCCAGCTCCTTCAGAAATTTCCCCTTATTGGCTAAGCAATGGAGCAAAAGTCACTGCAAAACAAAAGAATCTTGGGAGAAACTTTCTTGGGGTGCCTGTAAGGGTGTATTTTTAAAGCCTAGTGACACCAAAAATTTCTGTGGTATCATCTGGTAACTATTTCTTATGATGCCACCCAAGTTTGGTGAAGTTAGGTTCAGGGGAGAGAAAAGTTATGGTCCCTCAAATGGGTAGCCCCAATCTCCTGTTAGCTCCCCATTGAAAACAATGGGGATGTGGGCATTCCATTTGGGCGTCCATAACTTTGCTTCCCCTGAACCAAACATCACCAAACTCGGGTGGTAATTTCACATCAGGGCAGTCTCTTGGATGATGCCCTCTCTGAAATCAAGCAGTGGTGCTGCTAGCTTTAAAAATGCCTCTCCTGCAGGCCGAAAACACCCAAAAAATACTCCCCCCAAAAGCCCAAATACCTTGCATTCACATTTGTTCATATTTGGGCAGGACATCAATTGGACACTTTTTGTCCAAATGTGCCCAAATTTGCTCCAGATTCCTGGCTGAATCTGGTATTTGTTTCATCTTAAATCTCCAACCCTCCCAAAGTGATATTTGTTGTTTCAGGGTGGGGGAGAATTCATCTCCCTTAAACAGCATCACTTTCAATTTTGTTTTAATCGGAGAGACCCCAGATTCCCTCCCTCTTTAAGGTGGATTTAAAAGAAGAATTTGAGCTCCCTAGTTTAAGCACCATTGAAAGTGATGCTGTTTGGGGGTGGATTCCACTGGAGGTGTTTTGTGAGAGATGATGCTGACATTTGTTTGGTAAATGTTTTGATGGGGGTGGTTTTGTGAGAGGTTTTACATGCTTAATATCCACTCTGCACTGGCTTGGAGTTGTTTCTCAGGCTAACAACCTACCCTTTCATAGGAGTTGCTTGTGGGATTAGGAAATTAGGAAAAGAGTTGGTGGGGAGAGAGCCATGCTTATGTTTTGTGGCTGGGAGTGGGAGGTGTTTTGTGAGCTGGTGCAAAAAATAATTGTTTGTTCATGGTGGTGGGGAGGGTGGCTGCCCATTCGGCCGAGAGGGGCGCTTAACCTCCAGGTTTTGTCCCCGGGCTCCAGTTTGCCTAGGTTTGCCCCTGGGTGGCATGGCTGTATTCAACCAAGATTTGATCCCTTTCAGGGCTATCCCTGTCCCAAGGATCATCAGTATGGAGTGTGCTGGCCTAGAATAAGTGGCCTCGGAGAGGTTGGCTGTCTTCCTGGCATACAGGTCGCCTAGCGCACCGGGGGACAGCCTGCCACAGCTGCTGGAGGCAGTGGCCGACTGGGCGTTGCGGTTTCCTAGACTCATTGTCTTGGGGGACTTCAACGTCCATGTTGATACTGCCTCATGTTCAGTGGCTATGGATCTAGTGCCATCCATGGTGACACTAGGCCTCTCCTTGATTATTTGAGTGAATAATTTTACTTATGTGTCAGCCTCAGCAGGATGGAGATATTGTGAGAAAGAGCTTTAATGTGAGTTCCTCTTGAGCTAATGAGAAACCACTGTTTCACTTTTCTAAACAAAAATCAGTGTGGAGCTTATTTTAAAAAATTAAATTGTCACTGAAAAGCATGTACAAAGACATTTTATTAATTTGTGCAGCTAATGAATATTTAATACCAAGTGTTTTGCTTTGCCATTGTGGAAAGTGTTGCCTTATACATGTTCCTATGATTAAATAGCAGCAGATAGTATTTGAATTCATTTCTGGAAAACTTCATTTCCATTTTTCAGAATGTTGGAGAGGAAGCATTAGATCTGTTCTCTGACCTTTAGGTAATACATTGTAGTCCATAATGAATCATAGCAAAAGAAGAAATAACTTGCTTTCTGTATTAGCATTTGCAGTTGTTTCACTTTATTTTTCTTGATAGTGTCATATAAGAATGAACATACTTTGTAAAGTATAATAATACATTCTTCTTTCTTTCATTGCACACCCCCCCCCCCCCGCAAAAATAAATGTTCACATATTAGTATGGTAAACTTCAGTTGGCCAGGGGCTAGATTTTTCTTCTTGTTCTTTTTTCCTCCTTTTAAGAGCTGCATCCTGTACCCATAATTTTGAACACACAAAAATTAAATACTTTGTATGAGATCATTTGCTTAACCTATTGTAGCCTTGAGAAGCAAGTACTTGGTCAAAGCATGGATGAGATGCATAGTTAATGAAGGCTGAATACTTGTACAGGGATCTATGTACAACAGCAAGTGTATGAGCATAGAGTGGCATTCTCTGGACATGGGAAGTCTGTTCACTGGTTTCTCAGGATTTTGCACAATTAATCACAAGTTTTCAAGGTGTTCCTGAAAATTATAAGGGTAAGGTGATTTAATTAACAGCAAGGTTATCACAACTCTGAGCCTTCATTTTTGTCCCTTAATAAGAAGTAAGGCATTCACTAAGGCATTCTGGTGACGTTTGAGAGCCATCACACTGCAGGAAGTAAACTTTAGGAATGGAAAAATACTTTTAAAAAAGGGTGAAGGTTCCAAAATGAACTTTACTGTTTAGAAATTCCTGAACCATTGTGAATGGGAAGAGTCCTGGACAGAACAGAATATGAGTCTTAGTTCTCTCAGAAATTGCTCTGCCACTAATGGACTCCAGAAAAATGAGAGCTCAGCTGAACTTCGGTTGATCTAGGGACATTAGCACATGCTTACTGATATTGGGTTAACCAAAACACCAGTGGACAGGAAACAAAATAACATAGGCTGGATGGCAAATTAGCAGACCAGCAGTCTGTGCAACACTGGAGATGATGCAGCAAGCTGACATTGTCTTGGAATAGAGTTTGTCCAAGCTGGAGAGGTGAAATAAGGAGTAACAGCAGAAGAGCTTGATATAGATCAGGGGTAGGGAACCTGCGGCTCTCCAGATGTTCAGGAACTACAATTCCCATCAGCCCCTACCAGCATGGCCAATTGGCCATGCTGACAGAGGCTGATGGGAATTGTAGTTCCTGAACATCTGGAGAGCCGCAGGTTCCCTACCCCTGATATAGATAAATAACCCAGGGAAATTGTTAGGGAGCTCAGCTAGCAACAAATCACTAGTTTCCTGTTATAAATCTAGAGGGAAACTGAGTTAACAAGGACACAGAGAGCCAGCATGGAATAGTGGTTTAGGTGCTGGACTAGGATCTGGGAAAGCCAGGTTCAAATCCCCACTAATGGAAGCTTGCTGGGTGACCTTAGACCAATCACAACTCTCAGCTCTGACCTAGGCTAGTATTTGAAACACTGGGGTCATGATGTGGAGGCAGGCAATGGAAAACCATCTCTAAAAATCTCTTGTCTTGAAATCCTGTGGGGTTGTCATGTCAGCAAATGGCAAAAAACAACAGAACATTATACATATGGTATACAGTGCCTGTGGCTTCGGTTTGGAACGATGAGCTTGAAAAATCTTGAAATCCTCTCTGTGGCAGAATATAGCCATACACAGAGTGCTTATTTTATCCTGGCAGAGCTCTTGTTGGAGTGATGATTGCTGCATAGCTAGGTTCCATACTGATTGAGCTGCAGTCAGATAGGATTTTAGCCCTTAATTTTGTGACTCAAGAACTTTAAAGCTTCATGCCACATGAGTATTAAGATTAACAGAAGAAGCTAAACCAAAGCTATGATATGCCAGTACAGCCCTAAGCAGATAGCTGGTGAAACTGGATCTCATGAATTGGCACCTACAAAAACACTGTAATTGTAGCTGGCCACATTTGGAAACAAATACTCAGTTCTTTTTCCTTCCATATTTGTACCAAACCTGTCATCAGAGGGATTTGCTGGAATACTTTATCTGAAAGCCTACTAAAATGTGTTGCATTTCAAAGCATAAGAGAACAAACCGATGCAGGGAAACCTGTTTGACTGGGAGCACACTGTGGCCAGACTTAATTTGCTCAAACCCTGTTAATATAAAACAAACTTGTAATGTTTACAAATATCTTTCATTCACAGACTGCTGTATTCAAATGATACCAAATGATTAGTGAAGCCATCCGCTGCGACTCAAAGCTTTGAGAGAATGTTGGCCACTAGAGCACTTAATGGCTGGCAGATGCTCAAGACTAATTGCACACGCTCCCTACTACAATTAAACCCTAGCATACTCTGAACTAAAAACGGGCACAAATTATGTCCTGATGGGGATTAAGCACAAAAATAATGCAAGCAGTTTGACAGATGCAAAACGATTGGTGTGTTCATATTTTTTAAAGAAATTGTTAACAGTGTGTGTGATATTGGATTGAAGGCAGTGATGTACATTTCCTCACCAAACACATGTTCCCACCCAGAGCTCTATTGAATTGAAAAAGCATTCATGGATGTGTTGTGATCTTCCCACTGTGTTCCTTATTCTGTACAGAAAATACAAAGAGCCAACCCTGTTTGAGAAACAAAATTTTAGGGCCTTTTTGGGACCTAAGAAACAAGATTAAAGGCCTGACACTTTTCTCAAAGTAATTTCTGAAAGATGCCTTGAAAGAGGCATATAAACACATTAACCCAAACTGGCTGAAATTAGTAGGTGCAAAATAGGCTCTGTTTTCTTAGAGACTTCTAATAAATGGTACTGACAGTAAGACCCACCAAGACTGTTCCAAAACTTGTAATAAGATCAACTTATGAAACTACAGTCATTATATACTGAGCAAACCTTGTTCCATTGCCATTGCCTTATATCAACTTCCTTAACTCTGCAGTGCCAAACACCATGAGCCTTTCCAGATGAAAAATTCATGTGGAGCACAGGAATGCTGCCTGTGGGTGTGCATCATTTTTTGTTTGTTTTTCGAATTCAGATATATTGGAGCCAGAAAATATCAATGTTTCCAGTATCCCAAATTCTAATACTGATTTGGGAGGGGCACTTTTGCAAGATCAACATAACTAGTGTGTAACACAGAACCCCAGCAGAACCCAGGGTCAATGTGGAAGTTCAGGCCTGACAGAACCCATCTCAAACCAGAGAATCCAGGCAGTTTTTAAGGACCAAAAGCAATCTGCAGAAACCCAGCAGAATAATCTTAAACCCAGTGGGTGAGGGAAAGGGGGACTTTTGTAAGCCAATAGAGTCAAAGTTAAACCGAAGAATACCAGCAGGATGTGTGTGTTTTGCAGCACCAAGAGCAATCCACAGAAACCTTAGCAGAATCACAGGGAGTCTCTTTTTAAAGCCCAGCAATCCACTGACAAATATACATGCCATCACTTCCCCAAGGAAGAAAAGGTGAGGGGATACTGTCTGTACTTTGATCCTCTCAGCAGCCTACATACCAACACTGTCTCTAATCACTGCTCTTCCTGCCCTTCATCACTGGTTCTCTTTTTCAAACCTCCCACCCATGCAAAGAACAATGTTACACACATGCAGTTTAGCTTCATTATTTATGGTGCTCTCTGGGTTCTGCTAATTTCTGTTAGACACACAGATCCTTTTTCTACTCCATCCTTCCCAGTTAGGGACATCTACTGGATCCTCAAGGGAAAACAACATTGTAAAAGTATGAGCTTTCCATAGAAGTAGTCTAACTATATTCTACCATGCTGCTAAGAATCCTTCTATCGGCAGGCTTGTAATAAAAAATTAACTTACCATCTGACTATATCAGCAGGTCTCTTCCACTGAAATGTCTCTAAATTCAAAAGGAGTTAAACTTAGACAGCCAGAGAAGTATAATGGATAAAATGGTACATAGTGAGGTGCCATAGACATCCTTACAGTGAATGCTTAACCACTGTTATCCATATCAGCCATTATAATTCACTGTATCAGTTAGGGTTTCATATGATTTAAGTGGTGACCACAATGGAAAAGTGACATTCTCAGAAAAGCTTATATTTATTATTTGGTCACCTTAGCCTGATTGAGGACCAAAGAGAATAAAGGAAGCAGGAATTTTAAAAAAACAGATGTGTTTGTACAAGTATGCACAGTGTAGATAAACATGAAGATGAAGCAGAAAATAATTGTGGAACCATGCAATTGCATTGTGGTAAGAAGGCAGAGTATTAGAATTACTGTGTTATAAGTCAGCAAGTAGCAAACAGAGCTCAGGAATCCAGTTCAAGCCGTTTGTGAAGGAAAAGCAGGATACATAAGTTGCTTACATAACAAAACACATTGCAATGCTTTATGTAGAGCATATGGAGTGTTTTTAGATGACTAAGGAAAATATTTTATGTATCCTTGCATTCAGGTACGTGATCTTGTCAGCAATCACTGGCTACTCCAAGCCGAAAGACATCGGACATTCATCAAATGTTTGAACTGTAATGTCTGACAGCTGTAATTTTCTTTGGGCATGAAATTTTAAATCAACATATCAAAAACATCACAATAATATAATCATATTTTGGAGTCAATGTGTGGTCATGAAAACACTTTTTTCAAGAATCTACATTGTTAGAAAAAAATTAACCCATTAGAAACTAAATCAAGATTTTCAGCTAAACATTAGAAATAACTTCCCAACAGTTAGAGCGGTTCCTCAGTGAAACAGACTTCCTTGGGAAGTGATAGGCTCTCCTTCTTTGACAGGTTTTTGAAGATGGCCATCTTGACAGAAATGCTGATTCTGTGCACTTAGGCAGATGAGCAGGAGGGCAAAAAAGGAGGAGGAGAGTGCTTGGCTCTTGTGGTCTTTTGTTATATGCTGAGGATGTTGATTGCCATTTTGGGGTCAAGAAGAGATTGGCCAGGGATCCTGGAGGTTTTTTGCCTTCTTCTGGGGATTGATCAAGGGTCACTGAAGGAGTGGGAGGTAGCTGTGAATTTGTACAGGAGATTGGACTAGATGACCCTTAAGGTCTCTTCCAGCTCTATGTTGCCATGTTGCATGTTGATTTGCAGAGCTTCCCTTGCCCCAAGAATACAACGCAACTTTTTGTTGGAATAAAATTTGGCTGCAGCCCTTTTATTAAGCAACACCGAAGCTGAGCAAGCATAAGGAGCCACTCAGGGCAGCCTGCCTGCTGAACCTGGCACCATCCCCAATCCCTACTGGGGAATTGAGACAGAAAGTTACTAGGTGCCACCTGAGTGTATGCCCATTATGTGACACCCCTTCCTGCCAGGGTAGCAAGCCCTGCAAAGCCTCCGTGGCTTGCATTAGGGAGCATGCCTCACCCGAGGGCTCATATGGAGGTCCGTGGGGAGGTCCGGTGCACAAGCATGGCCTCCCCTGAAAGGATGTGCTCCTATGTCCATACCCGCTATTCCAACTGCCCTGCAAAAGAAAGATAGAGCTGCCAAATGAACCCATGTCGTCCTTGACGCGACACCCTGTACCCTCAAATGGGCCAAATATTGCAAAAGTAAACCTTCAGGGGTCCCCTGGTTCACAGCCAGGCCCTGTGGTGAGGCAAAGTCAAGGAAGGTGGCCACTGCTCCTTGGTATGAGCTGCAGGTGGCTGGTGCTAGGAACTGGATGACACCATTTGCAATCATTCACTGACAAGGAGCAGCAGTGGGGTAGTGGCTAAGAGCAGGTGCACTCTGATCTGGAGGAACCGGGTTTGATTCCCAGCTCTGCCACTTGAATTGTGGAGGCTTATCTGGGGAATTCAGATTAACCTATGCACTCCCACACACGGCAGCTGGGTGACCTTGGGCTAGTGACAGCTTTCTGGAGCTCTCTCAGCCCCACCTACCTCACAGGGTGTTTGTTGTGAGGGGGGAAGGGCAAGGAGATTGTAAGCCCCTTTGAGTCTCCTGTAGGAGAGAAAGGGGGGATATAAATCCAAACTACTACTCCTCCTCCTCCTCCTCCTCCTCCTCCTCCTCCTCCTCCTCCTCCTCCTCCTCCTCCTCCTCCTCCTCCTCCTCCTCCTCCTCCTTCTTCTTCTTCTTCTTCTTCTTCTTCTTCTTCTTCTTCTTCTTCTTCTTCTTCTTCTTCTTCTTCTTCTTCTTCTTCTTCTTCTTCTTCTGGGAATGTGTCCGGCTCCATGTTGGCCTGCAGTGTGAGGGAGCAGAAACAGTTCACCTGGCAGCGAGATAAGGCATCAGCAATGCAGTTGGTAACACCAACTCACGTACCGGGTGCATAACCCTGCCAAAACGGCTAGACTGCCTGTTCACAATTCGCACGACTGCCTGATTATTGCACCAGAAAAGGACCAAGCAGTCCCTGAATAGGTCCTTCCATATGTGGACCGCAAACACCACCAGGAAAAGCTCCAAAAAGATCATGTCCCGACCAGGAAAAGCTCCAAAAAGGCCACCCGCTGCATCAGTATGAACTTGCAACCCCTCCCCAGGCTGCAGTGGGGTCTGACATAAAGAAACCCCGTTATAGTGGTCTAGAAACTGAAGTCACACCTGTAGGTCCTGCTTCAGCCCAGATGTAACCCTAAGGTGATGATGGGGAGCCCGGCAACCGTCCACAGAACATGTTAGCCAAGCGCAAAAAGCCCACCTCGGGGCCACAACCCTACAAGCAAAATTGAGGTGCCCAAGCAGTGATTGAACTTCATGCAGTGTGCACTTCCTTTTTTGGATGGTGCTTCCAACAATGTTCAAAGCATCTCCAGCTTTTCCTATGGAAGAGACGAGGTCCCTATCTCAGTGTCCAGTAGTACCCCAAGATAAGTGAGATGCACTGAAGGAGCCTTGGTCTTATCAGCGGTCAAAGGGACCCCAATCTCCTTTGCCAATGCCTGAAATGTGCCTAAGTGCAGGGCACAAGCCACCATGCCTGGGGGACCCACAAACAAAAAATCATCTAAATAACGTGTGACCCTAGCCCCCGGCAACCTGTTTTTTACTGCCCACTCCAAAAACGTACTGAACGTCTCAAATGCCGTGCATGCTATTGAGCTATTGAGCATGCCTTGTCCACATACCAGGACCCATCAAACTGGAATCCTAACAACTCAAAATCCCCAGGATGAATGGGCAGCAGCCTGAATGCCAACTGTATGTTGCATTTTTCTAGTAAGGACTTTGGCCCCGAGCCCTTAATCAACTTCATCGTCTCATCCAAAGTAGCATAATGGACCAAGCAAATAGCCAGATCAATGAAGTCATTTACTGATCCCCTTTTGGGTAGGAAAGGTGCTGGATCATCTTAAATTCCCCCAGAGTCTTTTTGGGTACTACACCAATAGATGAGACCCACAAGTTGGGCATGGGAGGCTCCCTAAATGGACCAGCGATGCGGCCAAGGCACATTCCTTCCTAACCTTCTCAGATACGATATTTGGGAGCTCCCTGGCTGATCTCAGGTTGGGTGCACTCGTGGCCAACCTGACTCCAGAAAAAGGGATCCTGAAACCAAAACTGAAACCGTCCTTAAGGTATGTGGCCTCCTGCCAACATGGGTACTTACCCAGCAGGCAGCACAAAGAAGCTAAACACATCGGGGTGGGGACCAGGGAACACAGGACTGCAGAACACAGAACTTCATGTCTTCTCTGTAGCTGGTACTCCTCCTTGGCTGCCATTGTCTCTTCTTGTTCTGCCAGAGTCAGGGTTCTGGCTGAAATGAAAGCGCTGTCAAGAAGAGCCCTTGTTGCAGTGTGCCCATGCATGAGGGGCATGGTAAATTGAACAGACACTCTCATACCTGCCTTTTACACACCAGCAGCCCTTCTAATTGAAATCCCAGCAAACAAGCCAGGCAGAATCCCACAAGGTACCTGTCCCCTTGTGGCTCCCCTCCCCTTCGGGCCTTCGTTAGAGGGTGGAAAGTGACTATCCAGGTGTGGTTGTGGATCAAGTCCCACCGCTGGCCCACCCAATGAGATGCACTCTTACGGAATGCCTCATCATATTCCATGGTGGCGGCCTCCCCCACTATCGAGTGAGCCCTGAGTATGTGTGACAAATGGGTTGTCAAGTGCCAAGTCCTGAAGGGGTAAGCAGCCTCTATCAGTGCCAAATTCTCTGTGTATCCCTTTAACCCATTATCAAAAGTTCACTCTGTGCGCGCCTTCCCCTTTTTTCTCTTGTTGTCTCTAGACCCAGGCACCCCTTGCTCAACCTCAGGCAGAAGAATTTGGAATATATCCATATAATACCCATTAAGGGCTTCTCCCTGAGTTTTCTGGAAAGGTGGGACCCAGGAGGATCCCAAGCGTCCCATGAAGATGCCAACTTGGAGCTGATGCCAACAGGTGGCATCCCTTGTGTGCTATCACTGGGCTTCTGCCTCCTAGCTAGCCACTGAGGAAGAAGGGGAACCTGGTATCCCAAGGCTCAAACTCCACCCATGGCCTGTGCTGATTCCTCCTTTGAGGACTCACTGGATGAGGAGGTGCTGGATGATTGGAGTACTGAGAGGACATCCATCCTCTCCTACCCTGACTCCTGGGTATATCACCTGAGTGCCCAAAAACCCAAGATATCATTGGTGTCTCTGCCAGTGCTGGCAGCTCAGTCACCAGTGGACTCACCACCCTGATGGGAAGAGGAACAGAAGGCAAAGAAAATGATCCTGGGGTAGCCCTATACCAAAAGCAGGTGCATGAGGCTATTGGAAAGCCCCTGCATAAAATTTCAATTCACAGGAACCCTGTATGGTAGCTCCTATTGTGCTGATCCAACTGCAGCTGACCCCACCACTAAGTCCAGGATATTGAAAGTGGCAAAATATGAAAAGGGGCTTCCATCCAACACTGGTTGATTTATGTGACCTGCAGCCAGCCCCGCAAATATCTGTGCACTAGCCTAAGCAGGTGTATATGACCTGAGCCAACCACCTGCTGTAGGCGAAGCTGTGACTTGAGTCAGAGGCCGTGCTATGGGTAAGCCAACCACTGGCGATGGGTGGCTCGTCTCCACTGCCCCTCCACTTGGCTCGGAAGCAGCTGATCAGCTGAGGCAGTGGAACCCACTGTTTGGGCATGAGAGGGCTGAACGACTGGACTCACCATGGAATGGTGGGTCTGTGGATGCGTGCCCTCCCCTGCTGAGCTGTGTCAACTGGGCCTGAATTTGGTCCAGCCCTGGCTGGTCTGACCCTCTGCTCAGAGCGATTACCAGCTTGTTTCTTGGGTGCCATGCTGAGGCAGTGCCCAAGAAGTAATGAGCTCCAAATCATAAGAGTGTAGTCAACTAATTACCTCACCAACTATGAATGAACTACTAACTATGAACCTACTAACTAAGAACCTAACTATAACTATAGATGACCACTAGCTATGAACACTTCTAAATGTGAATAAACCACTAACTATGAACTAACTACTACCTGTGATCTAACAGCCTAATTTTGCTCTAAGTACTCCATTTAACCTACTTAGCAATCTCAAATTAATTTTTTTTGAGGGGGATGCCTTAAGGGGTGGTGATTACTGCCAATCTGTAATTAGCTATTTTGGGGGGGGGGTGGAGGAATAACAATGTATTTGGGGAGGTCAAGCACACCCCTTTAATTAATTGCTAATACACCCCCACCTCCGACCAGGCCTGCACCAATGCCTGGCTGCCTGCCTCCTCCCTGTCTGTCCCATCTCTGTCACTGGACAGAATTAATGTGGGTTGGAAGGGGGGTGAGGACAGACATCGCAATGCCCCTGCTGCTAACCTGGGTGGTGGCCCTTAGCCCTTCAAGCAAATTATGGGGGAAGGTATACCCCTCAATAACCCGACCCAGCTAGCGAGTTCTCTGGTGCTCCAGCTCACTCTGGATCACCTTAAACTAATCCCGGGCTCTTCCAAATGGCCGCAGCTCGGGCCTCACAGACCCTCCAAAGCACACAGCCAGTAGCAACAACAAACAAGCAGCTCTATGCTCGCTGTCCTGGCCTCGAAAGAGGCCGGAGCACGACAGGTGATGGGGCCCCACCACGTGACACATGGTCAATCACATGCATGTGCATTATTGGACCGTCTGGGGCTTGCCAGCCCCACTCCTGCTGCAAAGGCAGCCCTGGCTGACTCCGGGGCTGCGTTTTCTATGTTATCCATTAGTGGAATTACTGATTGTTGCAGACTAAGTGTTCAAATGTGTATATATTCATAAGAAAGCTCCATTAAAATAAGTGGTCATTACTTCCAAGTTATATTTTAGAAGGGTGGCAAGACAGATACCAGATATTCCTTTTGTTATTCACTCAAACTACATTAGTTTTATCCATTGAATCAATAGATTTGTCTCCTTCAGCTGGTGGATTTCTGATTTTTCAAAGTGTCTAGTTTAGTTGTTATGACATAAGCAATCACAGGATTTGCACAGTAGAAACTATACATTCTACTGCAATTACAGTGCTATCTAATTTCCAGTTATTCTAAACAAAACCCAGGAGATCCTGCTGATATCTAATAAGATTGTCAACCCTACTATGATAAAGACTATGTACAATGTAAAATGAAAGTTCATAGGAAGCTAACTGTATTCATGTTTAAACTAATGTTCAGCAAAGTGGAACCATGAGAATTTTAGTCACTTTATCAGAATCACAGCAGTGATGGCACTAGATCATTAAACCAATGCAATCTTGTCAGTGGAAGCTACTGAAACCCTGAAAATATATTAATCTTAGAAAATATATCTATTATTAAAGATAAACTAATCTATATTGTATTGTTTCACAAAATGAAAACACATACATCTTAAATGGACAAAAGTATTCATTAAATGTGGCATTATTTTGTCAAAATAAGGAATAAAATTTAATTGAGTTTGACACATGTGCAAAAATGGGATTTCCTTCCCTCTTTACATGTTACAACAGCTGAATTATAACACTTGGAAATACATACTTTGTTCTTTACTTGGGAGTTTAGCTTTGATTGTCATGGGTACGTTTGCTGGCAATAACTGGCTAGTGGTGTGGATGTGAGGAGAGGGATTCATCTTGGCCTCAAGCAAGTTCTTGAATTAACGTGGGTAGGAAGGGGGGTGAGGAAGCTGAAAGCTACATGCTGAGCCTCCTGGAGACAATTCTGCAGGTGGCTATAGAAATATCACTGGTTAATTAATGGCTAACCTGTAAATACCATCTTGGAGATATCCTGAAGAATTTTAAGGCATGAAGTTCTTATCGAATCTGTTTAAGAATATACAAAAAATGAATTTTCATGTACTTGACATGTTGATGCATACACCCTTTCAAAAAACCATGAACAAGAAACCTAAGGGTCAAATTTGATATAACCCAGAAGGTATGTAATAAGTATTGACCAAAGATGGATGGATGGATTGATTGATTCTTTCTTTCTTTCTCTCTTTCTTTCTTGAGAAGAGAAGGTTAAGGGATAACATGATAGTCATGTTTGAATATCAGATGGGATGCCTTGTTGAAGAGGGAGCAAGCTTGTTTTCTTCTGCTCCAAAGATAGGATAAGGAGTAATGGATTCAAAGTACAGGAAAAGAAATTCCACTTAAACATTAGAAAGAACTTCCTGACGGTGAGGGTTGTTTGACACTGGAATATACTATCTCAGAGTGTGTTGGAGTCTCCTTCTTTGGAGGTTTTTAAACAGAAGTTGGATGGCCATCTGTCAAAGGTGCTTTGGTTGTGTATTCCTGCATGGCAGAGGTTGCACTTGGTGGACCTTATGGTCTCTTCCAACTCGATGAACCTATGCCACTGTTTATATTTCCAAGATATTTCTTCAAAGGACTTGTCAAACCAACACCCACATTACTAACCAGTAACCAAGTCCTAAAAAAATGTACCTACCTTAACTCTTGAAATATATTTTATGTATTTAGCTATTTGGTTAATATGTACACTTTTTAATATACTTAAATACTACCTACAATTATTCCTTATAATGTTCTCCTGACTCCCCCCTCCCCATTGTGTTTTTACTGCACCTAATGTGTGGCAAGTAATTCAGGTTTTTTTAATGGAAAAGGGTGTGATGCAAAAAAGGTAGGCACCCTCTTCCCAACAAAGGGTGGGAAGTTCTTAAAGCCTAAAGTACTAAGCACTACAAAAAGGCCACCACACATGCTAACTACAAAATGGCTACCACATTTGCTAACTACAAAATGGGTACCGTGACAAAATTTCACCCCTTAAAACAAACAACCGCTCAGAGCTATTCAAAGTGAGCTCTGTACTCATAGAAAAAACTTCAATTTATACAGAAAAGCAAGCAATTTAAGTAAGAAAAAATGGAAGTTGCATTTGTACAAATACAGCATATACTAGAACAGTGTCTCAGAAAGCCACCCTCCAAAGCATGCACTCCACTTGGGCCAGTCACACTGTTGCCTTAGGAAAGCTTTGAGACAACTGCAGACTTTTCTCCCCACAGGATGCTAACTAGGAGGCTGTAAATGCTTACAAACAGGTCTAATGAGAAGCAATGGAAAAAATAAGGGGAAGGAATAATTAGTTGATGAGAGGCTTCTCTGCTGCACACCTGATAAGTGGTAAGAGGGTGCTGCTATGCTACCTCTTAAAGAAAAGAGATAGGAGGAGGTAGAAACAGTAAGGGCAAGGGGCCTGGGGAGATAGTGTATTCAATCTAAAGATTCCTCTTGGACAACAAACCAAACACATGATAAACCACACACAGTGTTTCAATGCCTTCTTGTTCACATTAACACTTCCTACAAGTACTCACCAAATCAGCATCCAACCATGTTCCACAACCAATAGTCATGATCCTTGAGATGAAGAGCCTCCACTAGTATGCTTCAACAAGCAGTCTCTCTCCACAGCAGCAAAAGCCTACTCGAAAGAGGCATGGCCAAAATATATAAGAATCAAATGCACCTCCCAGCTGGCTGCAAATCCATTTTAATTTCCCAGTGAAGCTTGTGTCTCCTTTGAATTCTAGTGGGCTGGCAACAATGGCCTTCTCTACAAACAGCACCTACCCCACATTTTAAATGTTGGAGATCCAATTGTTTTGCACCATTTTTGTCAATTCGCCTCCCTTTGCAACATTGTTGTCTGTTTAATCAGCTTCATCTTGTCCATACTGGAAGAGGTGGAAACATCACATCATTCATGACATTGTGGATGATTGAACTGGATGTACCCCCCTTCACTTTTTTATTTTTGGTACTTTTGCTCATGATTCTAGTTTTGAAAACCTGCCTCCTTCATTCCTGAGATGGACTTCCAGCAAAGCAGCATTATTTCACATTCAAGAATAAGAACATAAGAACATAAGAACAAGCCAGCTGGATCAGACCAGAGTCCATCTAGTCCAGCTCTCTGCTACTCGCAGTGGCCCACCAGGTGCCTTTGGGAGCTCACATGTAGGATGTGAACGCAATGGCCTTCTGTGGCTGTTGCTCCCGAGCACCTGGTCTGTTAAGGCATTTGCAATCTCAGATCAAGGAGGATAAAGATTGGTAGCCATAAATCGACTTCTCCTCCATCAATCTGTCCAAGCCTCTTTTAAAGCTATCCAGGTTAGTGGCCATCACCACCTCCTGTGGCAGCATATTCCAAACACCAATCACACGTTGCGTGAAGAAGTGTTTCCTTTTATTAGTCCTAATTCTTCCCCCCAGCATTTTCAATGTATGCCCCCTGGTTCTAGTATTGTGAGAAAGAGAGAAAAATTTCTCTCTGTCAACATTTTCTACCCCATGCATAATTTTGTAGACTTCAATCATATCCCCCCTCAGCCGCCTCCTCTCCAAACTAAAGAGTCCCAAACGCTGCAGGCTCTCCTCATAGGGAAGGTGCTCCAGTCCCTCAATCATCCTTGTTGCCCTTCTCTGCACTTTTTCTATCTCCTCAATATCCTTTTTGAGATGCGGCGACCAGAACTGGACACAGTACTCCAAGTGTGGTCGCACCACTGCTTTATATAAGGGCATGACAATCTTTGCAGTTTTATTATCAATTCCTTTTCTAATGATCCCCAGCATAGAGTTTGCCTTTTTCACAGCTGCCATGCATTGAGTTGACATCCCATGGAACTATCAACTAAGATGCCCAAATCCCTTTCCTGGTCTGTGACTGATAGCACTGACCCCTGTAGCGTGTATGTGAAGTTTGGATTTTTTTTGCCCCTATGTGCATCACTTTACATTTTGCTACATTGAACTGCATTTGCCATTTCTGAGCCCACTCACCTAATTTATCAAGGTCCGCTTGGAGCTCTTAGCAATCCTTTGTGGTTCTCACCACCCTACATAATTTGGTATCATCTGCAAACTTGGCCACCACGCTACCCACCCCTACTTCCAGGTCATTTATGAATAGGTTAAAGAGCACTGGTCCCAAAACGGATCCTTGGGGGGACACCACTCCCGACATCTCTCCATTGTGAGAACTTCCCATTTACACCCACTCTTTGTTTCCTGTTTCTCAACCAGTTTTTAATCCATAGGAGGACTTCCCCTCTTATTCCTTCATTGCTGAGTTTTCTCAACAGTCTCTGGTGAGGAACTTTGTCAAAAGCCTTTTGGAAATCCAAGTAGACAATGTCCACCAGTTCACCCCTGTCCACATGCCTGTTTACACCCTCAAAGAACTCTAGTAAGTTTGTAAGACAGGATTTGCCTCTGCAAAAGCCATGCTGACTCTTTCAGCAGGTCTTGCTTTTCTACATGTTTTATAATGTTATCTTTAATGATAGATTCTACTAATTTACCAGGAACAGATGTCAAACTGACTGGCCTGTAATTTCCCGGGTCCCCCCTAGATCCTTTCTTAAAGATTGGTGTGACATTGGCCATCTTCCAGTCTTCAGGGATGGAGCCTGATTTCAGGGATAAGTTGCATATTAAAGTGAGAAGATCAGCAATTTCATGCTTGAGCTCTTTAAGAACTCTTGGGTGAATGCAATCTGGGCCAGGGGATTTGGTAACATTTAGTTTATCAATGGCTGCCAGAACTTCTTCCTTGTCTACCACTATCTTCGCTAGTTCCTCCTAAGAAGCTTGGTTCAGGTGCAGGAATGTTCCTCACCTCCTCTTGGGTGAAGACAGATGCAAAGAATTCATTCAGCTTCTCTGCAATCTCCCTGCCATCTTTTAGCACACCCTTTGTTCCTTTGTCACCATTTCAAGAATATTTATGTTGGGAGAACATTCACAAGTTGCAAATCACCATGTTCCAAATTCCCACTCTGAGAAACACATCCCTTCTGTCCTTTTGCATTTGGAAAAGTTTGCACTCAAAATGGATGTCACAAACTGACGTGCAATTCACTATTAAGCACATCTTCATGCCCCCTTCCAAAATACCCAGAGGCCCGGTAGATTTTCCCTCTTTGAACATAGACACCTTTTAACCATTGCACACTTGAGAAAACAAGCAGCCCAAATAATTTTTGTTTGTTTGCTCAAGAACACAAAAGTGTGCAGGGTGAGGCAAATTGGGAAATCAGTGAAAACCCAGGGGGCTCAGCATAGTGCAGCCCTGTGATGCGCAGCATGTGGAAGTTTACATCAGTGTGCAATATATTTGGCTAGGTTCCCATTCACATTCCTATCATGGCTCCAGCATTTTTTTTAATGGGAGGTTAAAGCCAATCAGCAGTAAGATGGTTCCCAGCACTCATGAGAAGGACCAGCAGTTCTTTAGGAATCCCTGGCCTTTTTCTGTGGCAATGGGAAGGTTAGCACAGTGCTCATTCATTCATTTGAACAAGCGCTCTATTGCTAATCTTACATCAAAAATTTCAAAAATGCAAGTAGAGGAGATGGCTGGGGGGAGGGAATGAGAGAAAATGGCTGAATAAGGAAAACAAAAAATGGAAGAGGGGATGTTTTGGTAACTGCATGGGGGCATGGATGGGGCTTGGTATTTAGTGGGGTGAAGGAACAAACAACAAATCAATATGATCACACACTTAAGAAAAGCTGACTTGAAAATAGTTGGGGGGGGATCACAGTAAAAGTGTTCATAAAAGCCATGGTGGAACTATCTGCCATCTGAGACCAGGGCCCTGTGAGAGGTGATACAATTCCTCAGGGCCTGTAAGGTAGAAGTGTTCTACCATGCTTATAGTTAAGGAAGTTATAGTCTTACCATCTTGGTCTGACCTCCCCTTCCCACTTCTCCCCCCCCTTTCCCTTTCCCTTTCCCTATTCTGTTTTCCCCTCTGCCACTCATTTCCTTCTCTTCCTTACTTTCTTCTTTTCCTTCCCTCTTATTGAACAGACTGGGATGAAAAGGAGGAAGAACTGAAATTGATATAGTTAGTTAAATTGATTATCCTCATTGAAAGTAAAATTGAAGTGAGATAAAGTTTGAAATGGTGCGATTCTGGGCATATATTAACAATTTTAACTACTTGTTGATTTATTTAATTACTAGCAGGGTACCCATGCTTCGCTATGCATACTTCATCACAGGCTTTCTATGAATTTCGGGGTGACATTCAGCATACTTCTTTACAGCCTGTCTGTGGACTGATGGGTTTGTTTTTGCATATTTTGCAGCAGCTTCCTGTAGTTGTCTTTTTCTAATCCAATGTGTTATTGCTGTCTTTCACCTGGTGGGCTCCAAAAGATGTTATTTGGAAGCAGCCGTTGTATTTTTGGGATGCAGAAAGGAAGTGTTCTGCCATTGGATGCTGATGAGTGAGAAGGCTGTGAAGAGATTCAGGGTAGGGTTGAAGGGCAGGGAGCTGGACTGTACCGCCACTGCAACACATTCCTGGGGACTCATCCCACCACTTCAGAGCACGACACCAAGCACAGGGTGATTGGGGGCCGAGAGCAATAAACTTGTCTCCACAGTAATCAATCTGATGTCCATATGCAAAACCCGACAAATGTTTAGTAGTCCAGTGTGATAGTGTGGTTTGTAATCTGTTTTGATAGTATTTGGCTGTAGCAGTGTTGTTAACCTGAGGGTGGGTGGAGGAGTACTTTTTGACAGCCTGTCTGTTAACTTTGGGGTGACATTCAACATACTTTTTTGCAGCCTGTTTGTGAACTTTGGGGTGACATGCAGCATATTTCCTCACCGCCTGTCTGTGGACTGATGGGTTTGTTTTCAAATAAGTTCATATGCATTGGAAAGGCCAGTGCTAGAGTGCAGTTGATGAAGGACATGAAGCTGCTGGTGTTTAACTGTCACCCTTGTTACAGTAAAGATCTTCAGGACTCCCCGGTGACCTTGTCTCCTTCACTGATGCCAGCTAATTTAATTAATGTCACCCTTAGAATGTTCGTGCAGCATGTCTGTGGACTGAGAGGCTGGTTTGCCCCTAGAATGTTCGTGCAGATGGCCAGATATGAGCAATGAGAACAGTAAATAGGTAATAAATCAAGCAAAAGTGAATATTTTGGGAAATCCTTTCTTAGTGTGCACCTGGAGTACATAAGGAACAGGTGTACCAAATTTCATGTGTGTGGCTTTGGTGGTTTTGTGAGTTCTGTTGATGAGTCAGTCAGTGAGTCAGTGGTATTTCGCTTTTATATAAATATAGATTTAAAATATTTTATTTTATTATATATTGATTATGTTTAAATGGATTATGAGAATTAAGTATTAATGATGTACATCATATATTGACTAGGTGTAAGCTGCCCTGAGCCAAGCCTTGGCTGGTGTAGGGTGGATACAAATTTAATTAAACTACTTGTGCAGAAAAGGTCAATGCCAGGAATTCTACTTTTAAAGCTAGAGTAGTTTTATGTGTGTATATATTTTTAATCATGTTTACTGCAAACAACTTTTTTTAGAAGATTGCATTCTGCCTACATTCTTCAATAAGACACCTTGTTTCATCTGCTCTGAGTTTTTTTAATATGCATTGCAAGCTCACTATTATGAATGGACATGTTAATAATAATGTGGTCATTTGTATTCTAGTTCCAGCTAGCTCACCTTTAGGGACCCTTTGTCTCAAAGACTTCATTCATTATTAGTTTAGCTAACGAGGTTCCAGTTTTTCAACATCAGTCACCTATTAGTTCCAATTTGTAGTATCATAACCTTTGCTTAAACTTGGCTGCAGAGACATTTTCTTGATTCTCTTTCATACAGTAAAAATACATTAATTCTTCAAATTTTTTGCTATCAGAAAAAATGCAATGTTAAAATCTGTCTGGCCATGCTAGCAAGATTTAATGGCCCCTCAGGCAAGGGTCCTTAGTGTAGTTCTGTCTTCAAGAAGTGAAGGGGTGATACAAACAGAATTATATCATGCTATTTTTCCACAAAAAAGCAAAATGTTCACTTTAGGACAGTGCTCTCATACTTTTGGGGGCCTTGGCAAATATCTCACATAGCTATAATTTAGAACTGAGTCTGTCCTTAATATTCCCAAAATTGTCATGTTCATAGCCCATTTTCTATTAAGTAATCAGACTATCCTCTAAATGAGTTGCTGCCTCAACCCAAATAAAGGCATGAAAGGCCAGAAGAACATGTCACATGTCTCATGAACATACACCCAGAGGTGAAAAATGAACTTTAAAAGGTGACTAAAGAAACAAATGTTGTAATAATTGGTGAATTCAACTACCTTCCCATTGACTTGGCAAATGTGTGTTCAAGAAATCCCTCAGTGATAAAGTTTCTGGATATCATAACTGAATACATGTTGGACTTGTTTCTGAATGGTCTTGAAACATTGTGTGAAATATATTGTCACACTGGCTGTAAACAGTGACCACAAAGATCACATGGAACACTGCTCTCAAGTCTAACAAAGTCACATTTTTTTTCAAAAAAGAGGGAGCTTTACAAAAAGGAGAATCCTAATTAGAAGAAAGCTGAAAGGGAGATGAGAAACAATTTCTCCCACACATTTGAATGCTGTTTAAAATCATATTAACTGAGACCTTGGAGAGAATGCATACCACCAAAGTATCACCAAGTCTAAAAGGATGCCTGCATGGTTAATGATCCAAGTCACACAAGCCAGAAAACCCAAAAAAGGCATCCTTTAAATAGTGAAATGTTTACCTAAAGAAGGTGAACAAAAAGGAACACAGTTTCTGGCAAAATAAATGTAAGTTTACAATACAGCGAGAAAAAATGGATCTGATTGCTAAAAACATTAAGATGAACAATAAGAATTTCTTGAAATTCATCAGGAACAGAAAAACTCCCAGTTGATTGGTTGGAAGACAAAGGGGGGAAAGAATTAATTAAGGAATACAGGAAAATGCCAGAAAATTTGAATGAATCATTTTCATCTGCTTTCACTATGGAAAATGGAGGGCACTGCATAGGAGATTTAACATATTTATTTAGAGCAATGACTAAATTCAAACCAATAATAGTGAGGCCATCAGTCCAGAAAGGTCTTTAAAGTAAATATTATGAGGCATTTATGTTAATTTTACTTTCATGAATTATGAAAGTTGGTGGAAAGCCTTGTCAGTGAATATATCTGAAGACCAATGCCTTAAATTACATACATATATCATTAATTCTTTGTGCGATGTGGGTATTCAGGAAAACAGTTTAAAAATATTCTTCAGATAGTAATACAGGCCAAGTTAAACTAACCCACAAGTTATACAGATTCAAAAGATTCTTGGAGATGTGGTGAAGCAGCTGACACATTGTGTCATATCTAGTAGAAACACCCACTGGTTCATAGGTACTAGACAAAAGTTTTTAATACTTTATGCAGCCTATCTGGGTATATATGAGAATAAAAATCTAAATTTAGTGCTAATTGGCATCATGCCAAAAACAGCACCAGACATAGAAATATGACATTGAACATACTGCTAGTTTATTGATTTTTCAAACTTGGAAAAAAACTTTCCTGTTTTTCAGGAGAGTTAAAATGTATTGATTAACAATCAACAACAATAGCTGTTAAATGATTATTGGAATCAGACCAATGCAATACATTTAAAAGATGTATAGGTGTTTTATTCATATTGTATCTTCTTGTTTGATCATTGATAATAGAAATAAAAAAAGAAACCGTAGACAGATATGCATGCTGGAGACATTGTTCCAGAAGAGCATCTAAAGAACTGTATTTACTTTAAGTGATGAGAGATAAAAATTTAAGGAAGAATGGCAGGCAGGTAAGAAAACATGTGAGGGCATGGAGAGAAGTCATTTGGTTTCCCTAATGCGCTTACATCCTAATAGGTTCAAGTAAAGAAAAAAAAGCCCCTCTTTTAAGTTTTTTTTTCAGTTGGGTACACTGGAGAGATGGATGGGAGAAGATGGGTAGAAGGGGTATGATGTCAGCATTGCCAAAGCATTATGGGAACTTGCATAGGTAAATATTTGTGATATGGACCTGAACCCTCCCATCTGATTGTTTTATGCACTCTATGCAGTGTCACTGCTCTTCATTACCCACATAGCCTAGGACAGGGGTCTGCAACCCAAGGCTCCTGAGCCGCATGCAGCTCTTTCAGCCTTATATTGCGGCTCCGCATGGCCTGAGGGTTGGAGGGTAGTATGGGCATGTCCCTCGAGCCCTCCAGAGCAGCGCTGGAAGGAAATGTGAATAGAAGGGCCAAACTGGAGGCGGCTCTGTTCATGAGGGCACCACTTTTCGTGTCCCCTCCACTCACCTCTCCTTCCAGCGCTGCTCTGGAAGTTGAAGGGTAGCATGAGCATGTCCCTCCAAAGCAGGCACCATCCGCCCGCTGCCATCCCTGCAGCCACCATCCCTCTGTTGGGCAGAGGGGGATTCCCTGCCTGGTGGTGCTGCCTCCTGCAGTGCAAGAGGTGATGGCACTGGGCAGGCCACAGCCGCCATCCCCCCTCTGTCCCACGGAGCACCTGCTCTGTGGGTCAGAGGGAGTTTCCCTGCCCAGCGCCTCCACCTCCCACCGCTGGAAGAAAAGTGAGTGGAGGGGCCGAACCGGAGGTGGCTCTGCCCTCCGGCTCGGTAGATCTTTGGGGCCGTGGAAAACAGGTCCAAATGGCTCTTTGGGTGGTAACGGTTGCCGACCCCTGGCCTAGGAGGACTGAAACTTTTAAGAAATAAAAGTAATGGTGGATAAGAGTCAAATGAGGAAAGCAGTGCAAGAAAGTAACATATGTAAAGTTCTTGCAATGCAATTTCAAATTTCCAAAAAGAAGTAAAAAATTTTGAGCATTCATGAATGCTGCCTATATTTTCTTTGAACTTCAGTTCAAAAACAGTATGATCGAGCATCTCACCCCATCCCCCGGCATAATGAAAGCACCATCTTGATCGTTTGTTTCTCAGTTCCAAGTAATCCACAAAAAATGTCCTATTAAAGTATAGCTTTGTGGGTTTTTAAGTATAATTGTCATGAGAATTTATAGTTGGGGTGGACAGATGCCACGGGTAGATTTAGGGTAAGCATAAGAGACTTGGAACTATTGTGGTTTAGTGTTCTTTGCTTACTCTGTACTGATTTGGAAGAAAAGTGAGTAATGTAAAGGCTGAGGGTATCTTTTCCCCACTGAGCAGTGTAATGCTATAGTGTAGTCTAGCCTCACTTGTTTTAAATAGGCGAAGGGAGCTGGTGTTAGAAGTCACATTGTTCCTATGCCATCAATTCCTCTGGAAAAAATAACTTAAATGTCTGCTTAATTTGACAGAGAAGTGGAGAGCTTGCCTTACTTCTTGGAGGAGCTTTTCAAGCCACAATGGCAGAAAAGCAAACACAAGCTCTCAGATTGGTCCAGAACTTTGATAAACCACAAAAAAGTTCTCCAACATTTATTAATTTACTTGCCACACCACAAAATCCCTAAGCAAATCATAAACCACGAAATCACTTTGTCAAAACAACTTAGGAAAAGGTATAATAATCTTGAAACTCTATATGAATTCTAGACATCACTAAAGGTGATAATTTAAATATTTCATTTTCTCATTATTAGGTTAAGTCTTTTCTGAAGCTGAAAGTTATAAGAATTCCATGTCACAAGATCAGATATGGAAAGGGGAGCTGTGTAGTTTTGGCAAGTTATAAAGTCTAATGTAATTTACTTTGAAAATGGAAAACTGGAAGTATTACTGCATTCCTATATGTTTATATCAATGCTGAGCATACTGCTACTGTGTATATACACAAGGGAGGGAAAGTGGCATGGTGTAGCTGATCTCAACAGATCTTGGAAGTTAATCAACTTGGAAGGGAGACCACAAAGGAAGACTCTGTAGAGGAAAGCAATGGCAAACTACCTCTGCTTCTCACTTGCCTTGGGAGCCCTTTTCTGGGGTTGCCATAAACCAGATGCAACTTGATGGCACTTGACACATACACATGCATATACCCAAATCATGAGCCAAATCCATTATATACAATGGTATATTTCCATTTATTTCAACTGCAGAGATTATCACTAGAATGAAACTTAAAGGTTATTACTATTAGGCTTGGTCAATACCAAGAAATTTGGTAAAATTCAGATTCAGATTTATTCAGGCATAAAATTATCTGTATGCCTGAATAAGACAAATAATATATTCGTATATACCCAAATATTCAGGTATCCTAGCTACATCTAACAGTATGTCAGCATTACTACGTTTCTTTTACAGCAGTGGCCTTTATCCCTCCTGCCCTCAAATTTTTCATTGCCAAAGTCACCTCGAGATTGCTTTACGGAGTCCCAATTTGGATTCAAGCTATTAACCACTCCTTGAATTCTCTTCAATCCAAATTTTTTCATAAGATAACTGGAATCCCAAATTGCATGCCCTATGCAGCCCTTTGTCTGGAGTTAGGTCAAAACTCCTTGGAATCAGCCGCTTGGCTGAGGGCTTTTTGATTCATTTTCTCTCAGACTGTAATTCCCTGGTCCACCGTCTGCTCTCTGACACCCATTCTAACCCCTGGTTTTCCATAATTGAAGAAAAAATGGCCTCTATTGGACTGTCAGTGTATTCACTTTGCCCTTTGTCCTATTCAGAAGCTTATAGAAAATTAAAAGGGCAACTATTGGATAGAGAGTTCTCTACTCTAATCACCACAGCCAAGAAAACGTGCTCCCCCCTGTATTTTTCTCTCCCATTTGAACGGGGCCACTTGGCACACTACCTGTATTGCTTAATAAACCCTGCTCAAAGGAGAGCTATAATGCTCACCAGGTTTAATGTTATGCCTTCTGTCTTGTTACATGGCAGATTTAATAAGCAAGAAAAGGCTAAAAGATTGTGCCCATGTGACGATGACTCAGTTGAATCTCTGGCCCACCAATTACTACACTGTCTCAGATTCAAGGAAATCAGACCCAAGTATGTGAATCTTACTTCTTTACATTTCCCCCATCTCCCCGATTTAATTAGATTACACTACTTGTTGGACAATCCTGTTCCTTCTCTGTATGATAGTGGCAGACTTTCGCCTGGAAATTACTAAACGCCAGTAGATTTCCTTCGACCTAACATTTATTTCCTGTATTGTATATGCTTTTTAATCCGTTTTTATTATTGTTGTACTGTTGTCTATGCCAATAAAGGCTTGCTGATTTCTTTTCAAATATTCAGGTATACCCGAAAAATTTGGGTCCGTTTGGTTTTTTGGTGTTTTTTGCGTTTCAGCTTGCAGGGGGCACATTTGTAAAGCTAGCAGCACCAAAATTTCAGAGTAGCACCCGAAGACTCTTCTGATAATGCCAGTCAAGTTTGGTGAAGTTTGGTTCAGGGAGTCCAAAGTTATGGACCACCAAATTGGGTGCCCCTTTGTTTCCAATGAAAGCTAACACCCAAGGAAATTGCCCAGGATTCTTCTCCGCAATGCCTTGGCACCATGGTACCCAATGGGGAATTTCTGTGCAGGCTGCACATTTTTGAAGATAGAGGCACCAAATTTTCAAGGTGACTCCATAAAGCCCTCTTGGTAATAGCATGCAGACTTGGTGAATTTTGCTTCTGGGGGTTCAATTTTATGCCCCCCCAGGCTTATTTTGTTTCCCTGTTCCCACACAGGAAGCCTGCTGGATGAGTTCTCTCAGAACGGGCCTGAATATGCCCGAATGTGCCCAGATTCGGGCCAAACCTGGGATTCGGTGCATCTGAATCTCCAAGCCTAATTACTATTAAAATCCTGTACTCTAGCAGAATATCCAAAGGGTTTCTTGCAGAACACTCAAAGGAAATCACAAGTGCAACACTGGTCAAACTAAAAGATCATCAGGAGCTGTGGGCTGTGGTTTCACCAATATACAGATGATATCCAGCCATATCTTACTTTCCCACCTCATTCCAAGGACATTGGAGTCAATAATGGACTGGAAAGGGTGAAAAAGTTAAACTTAATCCTGATAAGAGAATGGATTTAAGATATTTCCTGTCTTGGAATGGATTATATTCCCCTTGAAAAGCCAGGTTCACAGTTTGGGAATGCTACTTGACTCAACAGTTATCTTAGAAAACCAGGTAATGTGGAGTGCTTTTGCCCAGTTTTTGGTGGTACATCAGCTGTTCTCATTCATGTTAAAGTCAGATCTAGTCATAATATTGTATACTTTAATCACATCTAGACTTGGACTTTTGCAATTTACTCTGTTTGGAACTATCCTTGAAGAGTGTTCCAAGATTGCAGGTGCTGCAGAATGCTGCAGCTACCCTGCTAGTCAGGGTCAGCTATTGGAAGCATGTGACCTCAATATAACTGCAATTAAACTGCCTACCCCAGTTTGTCTATCCAAACCCAATCAAGGTTTTGGTTCTGATCTTTAAAGCCCTACATGGCATGGGACATGTCTGATGGATGGTCTTTCCCCATACGTTCCTGCCCAGGACAGGCAGCCCACTCCAGGGTCCTGGGGCAGTAAGAAATGACACTGCTGCAGCACTGTCCCATCACCCCCATAGGGCTTTTTGGCAGCACAGGGAGGCAAAAAACAAAAAGCCCTCCCCACCACCAGAAAGCACTCCATTTGGCTCAATGAATTTACACAACCCGAAAGGGTGGTGTAAGTCACATGTCTGCACCACAGCATATCTGGATGGAAAGCTGGAGTAGAAACCAACTAATGTTGGCTTCACCCCTGGTCATACCTCCAGACAGCCCCACTATGCTGGTGGGGCCTCCAGTGGTACGGGAACCCTGAGGCAGCAAAGTACACCATGTCACATTATGTTCAGGCATCTCAGAGGGCCACAACTGTTAGTGGATTTGCTCTGTGCTGGGGGAAGTACCCTGGGAAGGACAAATCCATCAACACAGCCCTGCACTACCACCAGACATTGCTTCACACTGGATTGGGCCATTAAGATCATAGGGAGAGGTCTTCCTAACTGTCCCATCAATCAAATAAGCTCATTTAGTGGGTACACAAAAGAGAGAACTTTCAGTGTCAGCTACAAGATTATGGAACAACCTTCCTAGGGAGGTATGCCTGGGACACTCAATTTCTAACTTTAGGTGGCAGTCAAAGATGGTTTTATTTGGGACTGCATCTGGTTAGGTATGATAAGTTCTGAATTGTGATTTTAAATCTTGGTTTTTATGTTTTAATGTATTTTATTTTATATGTTTTATCTGTGCTGTATGCCACCTTGAGCTCTGTAAGGAAAAAAGGCAGTTAAACATGTTTTGAACAAACAAGTAAATGGCACTTGAACAGTTTTGATTGACTCACTAGACCTTTTTCAGATTGCATTTTTAAGTTATCTTTAGAGTATCACTCATAGTTGACTCATATCATCTCTAAGCAGAGGCTACTTTTCACTGCTCCCATTCTTATAAGAATTCATAAACAAAAACTCATATTAGTTTACTACAGAGATTATTTCCCTATTCCTCAAAAGCAAATATACAATCCATTTTGAAGTCTGTAAATATGAATTGAACTATGTAAGGATATAAATTGAATCTATGCTACTCAGGAAAGTTTCTGGAGTTTGTGCTCAACTGTTGAGCAATATGTTGGCCAATAACATTTCACAAGCACCAATCCTATTTAACTGAATAGATGTTAAGCATTTACCAACTCACTTTATTTCTATTCATGTCAGTGGGATTTAAGCACACCTGAATAATATCCATAGAATAATAGACTGGTTTATACAAATATATTTTTCACTTCTCACATGAGGACTCTCAGTAGATGTGTCAAATACCTTCATTGTGATTTACCTATTGTTGTGTGTTTTAAAAAATTCTATCTGCAATGATTAATCTACAGTGATACAGTCAATAAGCAATGCATATGCAATGTGTGAACCAGCATATACTGATTTATTGTAGCATATCTGCTTCATCTGATGTACAACCTATAAACTTATTTTTCAAGCAAATCAGTTCAAAATAATAATACAATAAAATTGCTTTCTATTTGCATGACCAACTTTGAACTGAAACAACTGTATTAAAGTATATTCTTCAAGAAAGTATATCTTACATAAATACCTGGTGTGTACCAATATTCTCCTTAGTTGGCCACTTAGTTTTCAGGACAATTCAGATGATCAAGCTGAAACTATTGAATTAAATTATCCAGGCAGTGCCATACCTGGAGTGAAAGACAGAGAGGGCCAATAGCCCAGGCACCACTTGAGAGGGTCATGTGGAGGCACATTGACCACCCCTTCCCCCCATGCCTTCACCCACCAGCCTCTGTCCACTAGCTGTAGCCCATCCCTGCCACTACTCACCTGGCCCATCCACTGCTCATCTGGCCTACCTGCCTGCTCACCCGGCCTACCCACTGGTTCAGCCTGCCCACCACTTGCCCAGCCTGCCCGTCACTCACCTGGCCTGCCTGCCCACTCATCCCTCACCTGGTCCAACCACTACTCACTTGGCCCACCAGCCAGAGAGGTAGGCAGGACACTGAGGGCACCCTTTCTTTCTGCACCAGCCTAGGTGTGCAGTTTTGTGGGGAAGGTGCAATTTGAGAGCAGGGCACAATTGGGGGAGGGGATTTCAGAACTTGTCCCACGTGCCATTTTCTGAAGGCATGCCACTGCATTCAGGGATTTGGACTGGGCTGTCACCAATATGTACATGACACTCAGCTTTGTCCAGATATCCCTTCTGACCACATGTACGCTGCAGAAGTCACGAGCTGGTGCCTGGAGGCAGTTTTGAAGTATATGTGAGCTAATAAACTGATGCTTAATCCCAACAAGGTAGAAATGCTACAGATGACCTGGGATTTAAATTTTCACTTGTCACCCTTTCTGGATGGGTTTAGAGAAACAGGTCCATGGTCTGAGGATGGTCTTGAATGCAGCCTATCTTTGGAGAAGCAGGTTGCAGCTGTAGCTAAGGATACTTTTTACTAACTTTGACTGATTGGCAATTTGCGACCTTTCCTGAGTAGAAAAGTTGGTTGCTTCTAGATTAGATTACTGCAATATGCTCTATGTATGTGAGGCTGCTCTTGAAAAGCATTTAGAAATTGTACAGAATGCTGCAACTAGAAAGTTATGGGTCAAATGTTGTGGGAGTAGGTCAAAGGGACATCTACACTGATCCCCAATTTGTTTCTGGGAACAATTCAGAGTGATGGTGCTGATTTTTAAAGACTTGTATGGTTTCAAACCAACATACCTGAAGGACTGCTTATTTCGTTATTAGCCGACCCAGCTATTACAGTCATCATTGGAGATCCTGCTTTAGAGCCCTTAACTTCTGAAATTAGGTGGCAATCCAGAATCTGGCCTTCTTAGTAGTGCCCCCAAACTATGGGATTATCTACCAATTGAGATTTTTCTGTTCCCTTATGTTGTCATCTTTTGCTAGCAGGTGAAGGCTTTTTTTGGTCTCATCTGGCAGTCACTCAGTGATCCTTCCTATTTGGTTTTAATTGTTTTAGTGATGTTCTGGATGGCTTTGCTTTAAAATATGATTTTATTGTATGTTTTAATTTGTTTGCCAGACTCATGAAGGCAAAAATGTGTTATATAAATTTTGTAAATTACAATTATAATAACAGTAATTTAGATGTTTTACAAAGCTTATTGAGCATTTGCATTGCTTCTATATTAATTGCATTGCAGTTTGCTTTAATTTATTTAATTATATTTTATACATAATCAGAATTTTACTTATATGTTATAACTCTAGTTATATCTTTTCATTACATTTACTACTTAGACCACAGAAAATGCATTCCTTCTTGTGATATCCAATTGTAGAAAAACCAGAAAAACTGTGTCAGTTTTGATATGGTATATTAGATATCCATTTTTTATCTCTGATTTCAACATTATTAGCTTGACATCAAGGGGAAAAATCCCTTCATTTGTTAAGCCATTCAGTAACAGCTGTTAATTTACCCTGTGTCCAATATTTAACAAATTCTTTCTGATATAGTTGATATGTAAATACCTCTTTATGTTGAGCTCCAATCAATATTTCTAATTATCAGTGTTGCCATATCTGTGGATTCTTAAATCCAGGAAGTGGTGCCAAGAACAGACAAGGTATCTTGTCTTGAAAAAAGTCTCCTGTTTGCAGGGGAAAAATGAAATGTTAAAAAAAACTGAGGAGGAGGGGGGGTAACTCCCTCAAAATAGAATCAGCGCCTTTAGTTTTAATAAATGAATGCCCTTTCAAGTGGTCATTGTGTGGATTGCTAGCCTGCCACAGCAACATTGCCAGTCTTCAAGTCTTGGTTTCTGTCATGAAAAGAAAAAGTGGAAGGGGCAGGGAACTCTCAAGGCCTGCTTTGGTCTTTGCGGGAGAACGCCAACTCCAACCCTAGCAGTAACCATCAGGTGACTTACCAGGAAGGGAAATGGGAAAGGAGGGAGAAATGAGATGTTTCCTGCAAACTCTTGCATGTCCCAGGCTTGCAGTCCTTATATTAATCAATGACAACATACAAAAGACACAACTCTTGGTTCACAACCCATTGACACACTCACCAGAGATAAAATACTTTAGTACTCTTTTGCCTTCTTTCATGTGTATTACAACTGCAGTACAAAGGACTATCGTTAATATTTATTTTTTTGAAATTTACAAGTTGTATTTTATCAATATATCAGTTTTATTGGGGGGTTTTCTCACAGTGGTACCTAAAGAAAAATTAGGACTTTTTTTGCAAATAGGTGTCCAAATACCAAAATATGTGTGAGTACTTGAATCCTGAACCCATTTATTCATATACCTCTAAATCTGTTTGCTTGTACAATATAGTTTCACCAAAATTCTATGGGAAATAGCCAAGCATAAATTCTTTAGAATATAATTAATTACAACAGGAGGAGATTTATGGTTAATTCTTCTCCTGAAATTGAGTTTAGCAAGTATAAACTGAACTGGATTGTGCATTACATTTTTAAAAATCAATCTATGCCCCGCTTTCCCCCCACCTATATGGCCCAGCCTAGATCTCATCAGATCTAGGCAGCTAAGCAGGGTCACCCCTGGTTAGTACTTAGATGGGAGACTATCAAGGATCTCTAGGATTGTGATGCAGAGGCAGGCACACCACATCTGAACCCAGAAGGCTTATGGATAGCCATAAGTCGGCTGTAAGCTCAGAGCATTTTTCATCACCATGTCCCCCTTTATTAACAAGCAAATCTTACTAAAAAGCTGTACATGATGAAAGTAGGGCTGTTTTTTCATAGTCAAAAATCCTGTGGGAGACCTGGGAGCTTACCTGCCACAGTGCTTTTTGCCCTGCTTCTGTTTCTCCATGACTCCCCAAATCTTCCCAGGAGTGGAGGCAGGGCCGGTGCATTATGCCCCTACTTTTTCTCCACAAGCTCAGGGCTTTTCTGCAATTTCTTCCACGCATGGGCGGACAACCTCCATCTCCCACTTTCTGATTGGCTGATTCTCTCCCACTTTCACTAGTTTTAAATGACTCTGAACCCAGAACACGAGACCTTGCTTTCATCGCAATGTAAAAAAGAACACAGAGGGAGGAAATTATCCAGAACAGCAGGGTGTGCAGGCCTTGCAGATGGCAGGGCACACCTTCCCTTGCACACACATGGATTTTACTCATGAAAGGGGGCACCATGGATGACAGGGCACAGCTTCCCTCACACACACATGGATTTTATTCATGGAAGGGGGGTGTGGGGCACCGTGGCTGGCAGGGCACCGATTCTGTCAAAAACATCCAGCACCTGTTGATTGGTGGGGTGGGACGGAGCACCCAGGTGGAAAAAATGGTCCCGTTTCTGCTGCTGTGGAGTTTTTCACAGCAGCAGAAGGCACCAGAGTAACAAAGGGGCATTTCAAAAGAACCTCCTATTTTGAAGTTTTTGAAAGTTGCAGAGCAAAGTCAATACTGCTGGGCGGTGCTGGGGCAACAATGTGGCAGACACGCTGCAGCACCGGGAGTCATGAAGAACTCCCGGCTGCACAGGAGCATTCTCTGTGCTAACAACGGGGCATGTTGACCGTGAAAAATCAGCCTAGGTCTAAACATGTTATTGTTCCACAGCAAACAGATAGAAAATATAACTTAGAAATAGTCAAAGTAATACAGAATATTTCCTGAAATCTTTAAATCCTCTGAAAATAGATCAGTTCCATTTACTTCAGCAAGGCAATTTACTTTGCATAGAAATGAACCAATGGTCACCCATATGATGTGATATGACATCTATGACTAGATCTCCTACCAATATTTTTAATGTCTAGGAAAGGGGAGGGATCAGCTCTTTCTACTTGCACCATTTTCCTAAACCAACTTGCTTTCAAATGCTGCTATTTGGACTCCAAACAGCAAAAAATACAAATACTTCAAACTTTTTTTTAACTTGGTTTAAAACCAGCTGCTTCTCGATTTAAAAAAGCCCCCCAATCCCACATCACATATCTTTCACTCTGAAATCAAAGCTAACAAGACCTTGCTCAGATAGTCTGGCACATAACCTCTTTTTTTCAATAAGTCTTGTAGAAATATGCTCTATATAAATAGAGTTATGATAATCCTACCCTGTTTCTCCAAAAATAAGACATCCCCTGAGAATAAGACATAGTAGAGGTTTTGCTGAAGTGCTAAATATAAAACATCCCCCGAAAGTAAGACGTAGCAAAGTTTTTGTTTGGAAGCATGCCAGTCGAACAGAACACCAGAGCATGCAGCTGTGGAGTGGAAAAATAAGACATCCCCTTATTGCAAATTGGGAGCAAATTGGAAGCAAAAATTAATCTAAGACACTGTCTTATTTCTGGAGAAACACAGTATATCTTATCATCTTATAATAAAACACCTTTAGATGTTGTTTTTCTCTTATTCCATGTAAATTCCATGTTCTGCAATCTAATACATAGATTGACTACTGCACTAACTGAATCATCTCAGCTATTAGCATGTCAATATTTTTTTCAAACTGCAAGACTCTTACAACTAGTCTGATTGACAGGGGATTAGCTGCTGAAATCCACAATATTGACAAGGCACAACCATATTCCACACATCTGTTACAATAAATGGACACACAAGGGGATCATCTCTTTTCCTTTATCCCTTCCCCAACCCTTGGCATTTTCAGCAAATCTTTGTCATCAGATCCCCACCCATATGAGAACCAATCCTTTATAATCTCACTTATGAGGTTATAACTAAAATACTAATTATAGTTCTGTACTCAGGGCAAAACTATCAGGAAGGAAAGAAATGGATGTTGTACAATTTCCTGTCACGTTAATACAGCTTTCTGCACCACTGATCTACAGGAGAGTCAATGTGTATGTGTTAGGCATCTTTAGAATTATGACAAACAATGAAATCAGACATGTCATTTGTGTTTACATAGGACTCCATGTTCAGAATATGTATAAAATGATATCCTAGGATGGTGCTAGATGTACCAAAAAGAAAGAAGGAAACCAGCAGGGAAAGCACTGCAATTCCAGAGGGAAACTCACTGGCAGGCCTTTGTTAGCAGAAGAACCTAAAGGTTAACCCAGGCTCTGGAGCAGGACAATACTTACAATCACGCAGGAAATCAGGGAGACCAAGGCTAGCAAGGAGTCTCAGGTGTGACAGTGGGAAGAGGAGCCTCACCCTCCAAGAGAATTGGGTGAGGATAGCAAGGGAGAAGGCAATTTCAACTGGGAGGAGGAGCTGGCACACAAAAAAAGGCATGCCATGAGGCAAATAAAAAGTGATGGAGAGGAAGCAAAGCAGGGTGTTATAGTCAGGCTGAAGGAGTCTTTCAGTAACTATACCTGCTCTGATCTGGATAGCCCCAGTCTAGTCTGATCTTGTCATATTTCAGAAACTAAGCAGGATTGGCCCTGGCAAGTATTTGGATGGGTTTCTATGGAATGCCAGGATCATGATGTGAAAACAGGCAGACTACCTCCGAATATCTCTTGCCTTGAAAACCCTATGAGGATGCCACAAGTCAGATGTGATTTGATGGGGAAGGGAGGAAACTATTGCACTTTATGGCCACTCTGTTATTACTGCAGTCAAGTGCAAAATACAGAGAGAACATGGACTCATCCACCCAACCCCTCCTCCAGCCTTTTACAGGATCGCAGAAGAGTGACTTTCATTTATATGGCTTCAGCAACTGGAACTGTCAGGTGTCATTTTCCTTCTGATGACAACAGTGGTTAACCAATTTTTTTTTTAAAAAAAAAAAGGATTGTCATCACTCACGAGAAAATATACAAAAGAAAAAAGATCCATCCAGAAATATTGCTTTATAGGAAGGACTGACCTGTTAAAGTATTTTCCCTGAGTAACTAAGATGAAAATTTGTTCAAAGTTCCAATATTAAAATCAGATCTTGATTGTGAGTTTATTGTGAGTTTGAGGAAAGGAGAAGTGAACCTCGGGACAAATAATTTGTCAGAGGCATCTTATACAAAATAGAAAATCCTATGATCAAACATGCTCTACTCCAGGGACCAGTGTACTATATGTATTATTCTGGCTGCCTGTTTTGAAATTATGCTTTTCCCAGCTGTCAGTTGTCTTGGTGACAATTCTTAAAATTCAAGTTCCTACGATACAGTCCAACCTGTAAGTTCATACTGAGTTGCAAATTATCTTTCAGGATATCTGTGCCCATAATTGTATCCTTCATGAAATTCTGTTCACATTATTTCACACTGACAAGAGGTGTAGAGAAGGTGCAAAAATATAAGTCCTGAACATTTCAAAGCACTCCATCTTGCTATTGCTACATCTCCTACTAAAGAAACAGAGGAAAATGTCCAATTCTTGGAAAATGTCCTGTCCAATTCTTTGTAAATGAGGATGTCATCTATTGTTGTGCAATTCTTGTTGTTGTCTTAAAATTTGACATCCTACCTTTGCATTTCAAATTACATAAATAGCCATGCAATGACAGATTAGCTGTCAACAATATCACAATTATTAATACCCAGCTACTATTTCTTCTTTTCTGCACTTGTATATGCCCTATTAAATTGAAGAGTTAGTTGCAAATGAAGTTAGAAGACATAGTTAACCCTTTTGTCCAAACTAAATGGCTGATTCCGCATGGGCCAAAAACAGCAGTGTGAAAACGGTGTGAAAATGGTATAAAAGGGTTTAAAACGGTGTAAAGGGGTTTATACTGTTTTCACACCATTTTCACACTGCTGTTTTTGGCCCATGCGGAATCAGCCTATGTGAATATTAAGAGATCTGTTTTTAAAAGGTTATAAGGAAAGACCCAGATGCAAGTAGAGACTGGAGTTTAACCCTTTACATTATTTCATGAGCTGAAATTGTTATATGGAGGAAAAAATATAAACAAAGGATGTCAGTCTTTTTCTGATTTTCCAGGATTAATAGCACAGAAAGAAGGTTAGTTTCTGAGTGCGATGATTAAACTCTCTCTCTCTCTCTCTCTCTCTCTCTCACACACACACACACACACACACCAGAACCAAAACAGTTATTAAAAATAACAAGCATGTACTCTATTGCATTCTCAGCAAATTGATGAGCAGGCCCATCCATGAGCTGGGTGCCTGACCATGGAACTGCAGCTGTGCCCAGCTGCTCCCCCCAAAGAGGCTTCCTGGTGAGATGGGGAGGTTTGCAAAGTGCAACAACCTCCATGCTGCTGAGAAGCCTCAATGGGCTTCAATGGACTTACACCAACCAAAAGACTGGCTTAAGTCAAAACTTCAGCCTGCCAACAAAGACTAGGAGAGAGTCAACTGTATTACAGTGCCACAGATCCCAAAAGCTCCTCAGTTAGTGTCTAGGTGAGAAGGGAAAGTTTAGTATGGTATATTGTCCATGTCCCTTCTCACCTAGACACAGTGTGAAACAGACTTTTCTCTGTGATACACCTCTGAAGATGCCAGCCACAGATGCAGGCGAAACGTTAGGAACAAAATCCACCAGACCATGGCCACACAGCCCGGAAAACCCACCAGAACCAGTTGAATCTGGCCGTGAAAGCCTTCGACAATATATTACTAGGAAGTTCACAGGAATTCCTGGTCAGTGGTAGATCACTAATTCAGGGGACAAAGTAATCTTAACTTTGCTGTCATAGTGTTTTCAACAGGCTGTTACGAAAGACCCAGATGCAGGTGGAGATAGGAGTTTAACCCTTCTATTGTGCATGGAAATACCAGTGGGGAAATAATATAGAGAAGCCAGGAAAATTAAGTTGATGGTACCAAGGTGAATGTGAACGAACATATTCAAATATGCATATGCTTAGTTGAGGATAAATACTGGGGCCCATGAAACCAGGCAAGTCTTTGATTTGTTTTGATATGATTTGACTATTGAGTATTGGTGGTACCAGGGGGAACCCTTAAGAGAATCTTTGTCTGAGGATCCTAGAGAATCTTGGAAGCACTGATGGTCTGAGGTTGAATAAAATTCAGGATTTACACTATTTAAGACACATAGTATCAATTAGGTTGACAACCATTCCATTGCTCTACATTGTCACTGTCCTGTACTGTGTTCTTCAATTCGTGAAGACATGAGAAAGACAGCAGAAGACAGTTATGGTGAAAGGGCGCAAAAATTGTTGATAATATGTAACAAATCCCCACTCCCACATGTGAACCAGAGCAGTAGAAAGAGTCTAATCTGAAAGCTCATCCCAGCCGCAGAGCTCCAAGGCCAGGGAAACAGATAAGCGGCACCTGCAAAAAGCTAAAGCTCTCCCCAATCATTCCCCCCTCCCAGCAAATGGAAGTCCTGACACTGTATTAGGAAAAGCTCATTTTCATTTTCATAAAATTTTCTACTACTTTGCAGTCTCTAAAATATATAGGGTGCACAGTATTAACGAACAGAGGTGAAACAGTATTAATGAAAATCAAATACATGTACAAATAAAAAATTAGTGAAAAATAAGGTATAAACATTTTAATTAATATATTTTAAGCAACTGTATTATTATTGATCTGTTTCATTGAGAAGGTAGCATAAATAGACAGTATAGCCTCTCTGGAAGTTCCAGTTAGAATATTTCATTAAATATGTTCAGACCATTAAGTTGTTCAATTTTGCATTAAAATCATTAGTATCTTAAATGTAGCAAGAAAGATATTAGGCAAACAGTGATAGATTAAGATGTTAAGCTACAGCAAATATAGATATATTTTTCTTTTGTTTTTTAATTGCATATCTCTCTCTGGATACTTTAGTGCAGGGGTGGCCAACCTATGGCACTCCAGATGTTCATGGACTACAATTCCCACCAGCCCCTGCCAGCATGGGGCTGATGGGAATTCTAGTCCATGAACATCTGGAGTGCCATAGGTTGGCCACCCCTGCTTTAGTGTATGCCTGTATAGACAGAGTGTAAGTTGGTAACACTGATCGGTCACAAAGTTGGAGTACATATGTACATAGATAATGAGATTTTAATTTTGTTCCTTTAAAAAAACACTAAAGAAAAATCTTCTTATTGCCTAGGATATTGATTCAAAATAGGCTTGGGTAAAGAATCTTTTTTTAAAAAATTGGTAACCAAAAGAATAAATTTGGTTTAACTTTGTAATAACTCCCAGTATTTTGGGAAATGTAGTTTCCAGGACATCTTAACAGCAAAGTATCCTTGGATTCCTGGGCCTTGTAGTAGATCTGCAATTTACAATGTCTTTGATATCAGGTTAATGGTTAAAAGTTCTCTCAGCAGCAGACTGTTTCCTGACTGATATTCACACACACACACACACACACACACACACACACACACACACACACACACACACACACAGAGAGAGAGAGAGAGAGAGAGAGAGAGAGAGAGATATGCTGCAATTATGTGTACCCAATCTGTCATCTTTTATTACTGAGACTACTGACACCCAGGGCAAAGCAGTTTTGATCAGAAAAGCATAGCACTGGAAAATAATTACAACTCCCATGCTCGTATCACAGTCCCAAAATGTGGATGCTTTTTGGAATTAAAAAAATATTTTTAGATATTGGTATTGGTGTATTTCAATGTAATATATAACTTAGTACTGTAACTTCATGATTTTGGACCATTAAGTAATTCCCAGCTTTTGCAATTCTATATTCTGGGGGACAGGGAACACAACACAGTCTAGGGACAGGTTTGTCATACATGCCAATTTATAGCCATACCAAAAAAAATAAGCAAAGGAAAGTTACTTTTCAGCTCCATCCCAATTTACAAGAGTTCTACGGACAAAAGCTCTTTACAAATTACAACCATGTGATGTAGGACTTGTAAGGACCCAAGCCCTAATGTTTTGTTTTTATATATCCACACAACTGTCCTTTTGTATGAATCAGTGAATCCTGTAACATCAAGGAATGAATTTAAAATATGGCTGAGAAGTTGTTTTAAAAAAGTCTTCATGAATAATTTCTTGAATTTTAAGTGGAGGAATAGGAGATCTTGGTAAGAGGTATACATAATAAATAAGAAAATCTTGGAATATGTAAAATATCCTGTTTAGACTACTAAGGAGAAAATACTCTTGATTTAGTCTTCTACAGAAACTTTTATTATTGTTCATTTCAACCATTATAGTGGTCATTTCTTTTATAACTTTTAATAGTTTGTTCTGCTGACAACTTTAGGGCATGGTTCAGTGGATGACCAAAGAGATTTAATCTGAGAATATTTTTGTCACAGAGAGATTAAGAGAAGGGATATATTATCCTATCATCAGCCTGCTTGCATCCTTCAATTAATCCTTCAGGATCCAACAATCTTTTTTTAAAAAAAAACTATCAAAGACATGCATTTTGTTCTTAGATAGGACACTTTTTAACAGATGCAACCCAAAATAATGCAGTGCTGATTAGAATTACAGATTGCCTCCAATTAACTAATAAGGACTGAGGGCATGGTAGTTCTATTAACTAGTTTGCAGGCTTGAAATATTGCTGAAATATTTCTTTCACATATCATTAATTTTTAATTGCTGGAGAAATAGAAAATAATTTTCATCTAACTTAAAGACACAATGCCGATATAAACTTGTATTTATCCATCATCTTGGAAACTCATGGACTGCCAGCTCTACCAGCAGCGAGACTGTGTGATGTCGCTTTCAAGACCTGCTGTTCTTTGGGTTGGGGGATTCCAAAGACACGTGGTCAAACAACTGAGTATTTTTACCACCAGCAGAATGTCAGGACTACATTCTCCAGTGACCCTCAGGACACTCGAACCCGTGACTCTCCACTGCGGCAGGAAAGCCCAATGAATGGGAACCGAGTGCAGGGAATAGAGCAGCAATGATTGGACAGTGGGTTACTTTAAAAGCCAAAACTGAGGAACGCCCCCTCAGTTCCAGTGTCTTCAATAAAGTTTGTTCCTTTTATTAAAGTCGACTTTGTCTGATTGTGTCCAGCCTTACGCAGAACCCTGTCAAATGAAAACATTTTCACTAGCTACATTCACTGCTGTGTGTTTTGCGTTACTGTCTGGGAGGTGTTGTTATGTGCCTTGGGGAGAGAGGCTCATTCCGCACATGCTCTTTGAAGCAGTGCAGAATAGCAAAATCCACTTGCAAACAGTTGTGAAAGTGGTTTGAAAATGCAGTACTTTGCATGTGCGGAAGGGGCCAGAGAAAGCGATGGGAGGTGTTGAGCCTTTAAACCACATTTTCTTTTGCAGTTCTTTCAAGGTGAGGTCTGTGAACATTATATAAGCCCCATCTTAATCTATGGTGCTGGAATTCCTGATGTTGTACAACTGTGTCATTTCTTTAAAAATTCTGATGCCCCCCCCCCCCCAGCTCTACTATGAACATTACCTATGGGTTCATTGTCCTGGACCTGCCAATGAATACTGGCCTTGGCCACTACTTCTTTCAATTTTAATGCCATCTACAACTTCTATTACAGAAGCATTAATCAATGCATCCCAGCTGCCCTGAAAATATTTACTGCCACAGTCTGCTCTCAATTGTTGTATGGTGTCGCAATAGGGATACAGTGAATTAACATTTTAGTAAATTCCATCCTTTGCAAATTTCTAAGGAAAAATCTGTGGCTTCCTAAATGTGTCCCATATGCTGCCATATGTGTTGAGACAGTTTCCCTCTGCTCATTTTGCAGCCCTACCCAGCGCTCAACCCGACATGGAGACATTACCAGAGTGCAGGGTGCTGCTGGAGAGGAGGAGGCAGAGAAGAGTCAGTGTCCTGGCAGATATCAGTAGCCAGCTCACTGAGCAAGGCAATGCTGAGGCAGAACATGCAAGGCAGAAACCTTTCAGAGGCCATGAGGAACCATGCTGAACAGATGTCTGTCATTCGTGCAGCAATAGAAAGGGGTTCTGCCACATTGGAGTCTCTTGCAGGCATCCTTGCAGAAAAGATGTCTGATCCTCACCCTAGGCAGCAGCAGGGGCACTGGCCCTGAACTCTAGGCCCTCCTGCACAGTACAGAGGTCTGGTCGATGACTGGCAGTTGCTGTGGAAACACCCCAATTGCCTACTCCAGAGCCATTGGGCACTTTCATCTCTCTCATTGATCCAGTGCCGGAAACAAAGGAGATAACTTCTCAAGGTGCATCAGCACCCAATTCCCCAGTAGAAGAAGACCTCTCACTGACTGGGCTGGCTGGTGTGATTTTTAGCCCTTCCATCCCCGTCTTCTCAGACAGAGATGGGGTACCACACCTCCAATTACACCGATTCCCTCTCTTGCTGGCTGGCAAGAGGAGGTAGGGAAAAGTAGTTTTGTAGTTTTGTAGTTGCCCATTAGGCTTGGTCAATACAGCCATATTCCTCACTGAGCATGGCCCCCACCCTGGTCCCAAAAGCCACAGCTTCTAAGAATCTACCCCTAAATGTCCTGGGATTTGCCCACTGGAAGTTGGCAACCCGCGACAACCATGGCTGAGGATGATCCTGGCCTTTCTCCCTCCCATGATCTACAAGCTTACCCTCCACTGACTTACTCTGAAGTAAACCTTCCAAGATACCCATGCACGTCTGCACTCCTTGGCAATGCAGAAGCAAACAATTCCCACCTACCCCCGCCTCCCCATCAAACAGCCCCAACGAGTGCAACCTTGCAGCGCTGCAGGCAATAACTCCTTTAAAACCTGACATTGTATTTCTCACCTGGCCTCAGCCAGGCTGCCATCTGCCAGGAAAGCCCCTGGAGCTCAGTGTGGCTGCTGGGGGGGCTGCAATCCAAGGTGGCTCTGCTGGGGTCCCCCATGGGTCCCACTCCCCAAGAAGGACCTGGGGGAGGGGGAAATGAGGCCACCCAAAGCAGGGTGAACCCCCCCTTCAAGGGGGCAGACTGAGGTTAGGATTGCACTGAAAATCTGTGCTCCTGCAACTCCCTCCCATTTCCTGCCCTTCACTGCCCTTCACTGCTCCCTCCCATTTTCTGCCCTTCACCACTCACCTGTTCAAGAGGATCCACCAGCAGATCAAGAGAATTTCCTGCCCCGTGCCATCATCACCGGCATCAGCCAACCAGGCAGCTGGGACAGAGAAGTTGGAAGTAGCTTGGGATATCTATCTCAGGCTGTGCTTCTCTAGGAATGGGGACTCTTTCCCATTAACGCAGTGCAAGGACGAAAGAGCTGCACACAGCTCCAGAGCCACGGGTTGCAGACCCCTGGCCCAGTCCAAAACTTAAAAGTAATTAACCAGGCCCCAGTTGTTAGTAGGTGCAGGCCGTCCTCTAGGCATAAAACCACATATGGAACACAGTGGGGTACTCCAAATATTCTATACAGAAAAGATGATTAAACCCTTTCTATTAATTTGTTCCCAGCACTAATCCATACTGGGACCTCATATAGAAGATGCTGTAGTACTTTAGCTTGATACACCTTTAGGGCTGATGGTATATGTGTCTGCCCTTTAGCATAGAAAAAGTTACTCACTGCCGCAATTGCGGTAGAACATCCCTTAACTGCAGTGTTTCTATGATGGACCCACTTCACAATGGATTGAAAACAAATCCCCAGGTACTTAAAGATTTTCACCTGTTCAATGGCAGTACCAAATATAATCCATCTATGCATTGTAACCTTGTTTGAAAATACCATTATTTTGGTTTTTGTGGTGTTGAGGGTTAATAGGTTATCAGTTCGTTATTAAGACAAAGAGTTGCACTGTGTGATGACGACTGTAATTATACCTGAAGTCTATGTTATTAATCAATAGATTTTATAGTGGATTTTATATTTTATATTTTGTTTTTTGTACAAATGGAATGCTATGTATTCATATGTATTCTGATTTTAAACTATTGGCTGGCCTAAAGGCCATAATAAATGTCTATCTATCTATCACACAGCAGCTGCGCCACATCTGGATCTCAGTGCATGATCAAGAGCAGTGGAATACCAGGCCTTCCCAAATTCCACGGGTTTTCCAAATGCGCAACGCAGGACGTAGAGTGTCGTTCAAGATCCGCTCCATAGCTACAGCCAATCTGAATGTGGGGATGCCAGTAATGTTTGTGCATGCACAAGCTGAACATGAGGATGCCAGGAATGTTTGTGCATGCAAAAAAAAACCTAGGGTCATGCAAAACAAAATGGATTACTTCATCCCAGTCTTAACATGATCCCTCATGGAAACAGGCAGCCATGCAAAGGGAGAAAGCAAGATAAAAACAACCTGATATGTATGATTCCAGTTCTACTCGAGGATATTTGGACCGTGCAGAAAACACCATAGTCAGTATTTATTACTGTGATTTATAGGAGGTTACTCAGTCAGTGCAACAGAACAGTTGAGAACTAACCGGAACAATTTTTAAACAGGCCAGGCATATACCAGAATTAATTGTATCTGTGTTGGTTACACTACTATAAGCACATTCTGCCGTATGCCTAACAAAGGTATATAAAGATATAATATATGCATCACCTACTTTCATAGCAATTAAACAGTTATTAAAGATAAACACTTTTACAACATGGGTAATTAAGTAAGGTCATGTACTGCCTTAGCACTTTAAAAGTTCCTATTAACTAATAATCCATCAAATCTTCACAGCAGCTTATGAATGAAATATTCAACCAGGTTCCCAATATAAATACTCCACCAATCAAAAAGAGATTAATGGAAGTAATCGGCAATGTGTGGTGTTGAAGTTTTATCATTGCCAGCTGAGGCTCCTCTCTTGCATTCTGCTGTGTACATCTCTCCTCCTGTGCTTGTATATGCACTGGCTCCCCGACACTAAACACTAGAAGGACAAGGGCTAATGTCTTATTTGCAGACATATCCATCACACATTTGTAGAAAGGTCATCTATACTTGTAAAAAAAGTCCTGGAGAACTTCAGCACACAAGGACATGCATTATTCATGTGGAGTGTGCTGTGCTGCATGTAATGCTTGCATTCATCATGATCTTAAAGAGTGCTGCTCCAATCCAGTAGAATACCAAATGTTTACTTGTAAAGATCTTAATTTTTTCCACACACTCAAAAAATCCATAATAGTTGATGGAGCATTTTCTCATCTAGCCTCATGTTTATGTCTCTCATCTAGATGCACAGCCTGTGCATGAAGAAAGTTCTAAGGATTTATGCCAATGCCAATGCTTAAAATCTATATACTTCTCTTGCAAAGAAGCTCTGAGCGGTGAAGAAGAGGAGAATAATATTGCAATCACAATCATTTTAAATAATATATGCCCATCTACATCTATGGGCAAACAAGAACTAATTCTGAACAAAAAAGAAAACCTTATGAGAAGTTATTTGGAAAAAGTGACTCGTTCAAAATCAGCATGAATGCTGATATTGATTTTTAAAAAGCAATTTGAAATGAAACAATGTCATAGTTTAAATATTCTCTTAAGTTACAATTCTAGCCTTTTGCTTCTTTTGAAAGATTTAATTTGAAAGAAATGATCATGTACAGGGAGCCATTATAAAATGGGCAACAAAGTGGTTATCTCTTGCAGGCTCTGCAATTCTATTTGATCTGGAATTTACTTGTGAGTTGATGAGGGAACAACTGAGGTAGAGCACATGTGTTCCATGGAATCCCTGGCCACTCCAGTTAAAAATCTTGGGCAAATTCCTGCTCAAGTAAGAAGTCCATTGTGTGATGTTGGGACAGTCACTGTTTTTTTCAGCCTAACCTACCTCACTGCAAAGATAACATAGTAGAGGTGAGATCCATAGATTCCAGCTTAAGGTCTTTGATAAAAATGTGATAGACAGCAGGTCTGCAAACAGCTGAATCTGAGGCTCATTCCGCACACGCAGAATAATGCACTTTCAAGCTGCTTTCAGGGCTCTTTGAAGCTGTGCGGAATGGCAAAAACAGTTGTGAAAGCAGCTTGAAAGTGCATTATTTTGCATGTGCGGAATGAGCCTGAGATTAGAAAACAACTGTCAATCATAGTAGGCAAAATTTGACAAAATAGAATTCATTTGAATTTGTAGCTGAAGATATCAGAAAGGATGCATACTATAAAACTGTCAAACATTTATTGTTTAACCATTTAGTATTTCTCAATCTGGGGTGCAACAAATTTACCTCATGAGGTCTTGAAAATCTTTCAAAGGAAAGAAGAGACCTATTCACATCTATTCATCAAACATGAATTCATCAAACATGAATATTCATCAAACATGAAAAGGAAGATGGCTAGGGATTCTCCACCTCAGGGGAAGGAAGAAGAATTTACTTTATCTGTTTTGAAAGCTGGGACTCAGGCTCATTCCGCACAAGCAGAATAATGCACTTTCAAACTGCTTTCAGTGCTCTTTGAAGCTGTGCGGAATAGCAAAATCCACTTGCAAACAGTTGTGAAAGTGGCTTGAAAACGCATTATTTTGTGTGTGCAGAAGGGGCCTCAGAGAGCTGCTACCATCTGCAGTTACCTTGCTTTCAGATCAACTCAGAGCCTAGCAAGAAACCTAGTAATTGAAGGCCAGAAGGTCAGGTTTTGTATGCCATTGGTCTATTTCTATTTCCATGAGCAGCTTTGGAAGTTTTTTCAGGGCCCTTCTCTGTCTTGTTCACCAGACTTCTATCTAAAAATAATTACTTGGTAAGAATGTTCTTGCTGTCTTGTGTAAAATATCTCTAATTGAGATTAATAACATGTCAGGGCCTTTTGAGATGTGATCCTATATAATCAACTGTCCACAGATACCTGACCATCTAGCCATGCTTAGCCAATATCAACATTTTTATTTAATTTTAAATTAAACCTGATAAGGGTCTCACTGAACCGTCCTAAGGATGGAGGTCTCCATATAGAGATTGCTGAACTTGTTTTAAAAAAAAATTGTGTAGCATATGGCATGCACAAGTAAAGAATGAGGGAAAGGTTTGGAAGTCTGCGAAAACACAAAAAAATATATAAATTAAAAAGTGGGTTTTTGAGCTGCTGTATATTGAGAACTGCTGAATTAGACATCATTAGGCTGCAAAACTCCCTATATTGACTGGATATAGAACTGTATTTGACCTATGACTAAATTCCACTTTAGCTACGAACTTATTATACAGTCTTTGAAAGGTAAATCTTAGTTTACCATATTTAAATGGGGTAGAGACCTGCTTCATTGAAGTATAGTGCAGCTGATCATAGTATAGATTATAGAACACTTTGCAGAATATAAATGCTGTAAAATTAGTATTAAAAGTTAAGTACTAATATTTAGAATTTCTATGGATAGAGGATGAATAAGTGCTTCTCAACATAGAAGAACACTGCTACCTTTCTCATTCCTACAAAGTCTTTATACAAATATCATTAATCAGTAGTTGTATGGAAACAGACTTGGCATCTATTGGAGCTCGATCTTGTGATATCCCATGAAAATGGCAAAACGTGACACAAAAAAGAAGCACTGGTGATGTAATCTTGAAACTGCACATCACCACACAATATAACAAACAGATCCAGATAGTTATTTCCTTGGCTTAGAGCCAGTTTCATGATATATGAAAACATCCATGCTGATAAATGCGGAAAACACTAAAAGGAAAATCACAGTAACTGTAGGCTATTATTTCAGTAGAAAACATAAATCCTTTTAGAATCACTGGAAGGAAAAATACAGAGGAATGATTATAGAAATGGCACGCTGTGAAGTCTGTTTTTGGCTGTTTAGACTACTAAATAGTCTAAGACCCTGTACACTTAGTGTATGTGCAGAGGGTCCTTTATAGTGCTACATTAAATTCTTAGAGAATTGCCAGATTTAAACAGTAAACATGCACTTAGTACATATCTTTGTTTATGTGATGGTGAGCACCATGAATGGAAAACTCACACATCCAAAGAAACACATGGTTTTTTTAGAAATATATTTTCCTAATACTGTTCAGGGGTAGCAGAATACTTTGCTACTTCTTTCTTGACCTGATGATAAAAACAACCCTTTCATAATTGTTAAAGAAACAATAAAAATGCTATTCTTTACTCCCTATAACATCAGTTTGCTGAAGTAAAACAAAATTGCAATAATTCTGCAGTAAAGGATCATCTTAATAATTTTTACTCAGTAGAACAACATGCAATCAGGGTCACACTGATATATGGGAACAGGAATATAGGCTTGAATAATATATTTGATATAAAAGAATAAGGGATCTATATAAACTGAAAATCAAGGAGCCTCTCTCAGTAGTAAAAGTAACTGGTCAGCAAGTTACTGGTCAGCAAGCAGGGAAGATCTTACCATATCACTGAGGAATTTATAACATCCCGGTACAGGACTAAAGACTATAGACCTAAAGGCATCCTCAGCTAGATAAGAGGGACTAAGTTAATAAACACAGAAATGAAAGTGTCAAAGGTTAGAGGAGAGATAAATCTGATGAGATAATTAAAATGTGTTTTTCTATATTTTAATGAACTCTGAAATGATAGTGAAATGTATGAAAGGTATGCATAGGATGTATTTTAGGAAAACCACATATCATAAATAATTGTTACAATCATTTTCACTTTTTTAGAAAATAAGATGTATGTGAAATCATATTATCCTGTAAAAGTTTCTCTTTGGACATAGTCCCCTTCAGGAATGTTGGAAACTGATTATCTTGAATGAAACCAGGAAGGCTGGAATTAGTTTTATTGCCTTATTTATGAAAAGGACAAACAAGCCAAAGAGCAGAGGAAAATTCCAGCTTTGTGTTAAAAAGTCAAACTAGCAAATTGATTTTAAGGTGAAGGGTGTGTATACAAGGAAATAATGATGTGTGCATTTTTGAAGGTATGAGGAGAGAGATCTTTTGTCTGGTTGGGTGTGACTATCAGAGAGAGAGAGAGAGAGAGAGAGCATCCTGTGATAGATATTGGATCTACACAGTAAAAATAATTTTTTTCTCTTAAAACCTGAGTCGTGAGTATTCTTTTCTTCACCCATCTTTTAAACCGTAACTGAGCTGGGCTAGATAGAGATTCTCGTCCTACAGTTCTAATAGACAACTGTTTTAAACCATTCCTGCAATGCATTCTCATGTACTTAACTTATTAAGTACTAACATTTTGTTTGTTTGTGTAATCAAGCAAAAATTAAAACCAGTGTTCAAGATCACATAACATAGATGAAGTCTTCGTTTACATTCTTCAACAATCCTTTTCTTCAGAAGCAGCACTCTAGGATTTCAGGCAGAGTTCTTTCACAACACCCACTACCTAATTTTTTAAAACTAGAGATGCCAGTGATTGAACCTGGGGTTACCTGCATGCAAATCACTTGTCCAGTGCCTCCCCCTTACAAGCAAAAGAGCTCCCCAACCACTTCTGCAGAATTAAAAAAATCTTGTGTTACTGATTTTTCATAACGCAAAGATGACATAAGAACATAAGAACATAATGACAGATATTTGATGCAAAATGTAGGTTGCAGGTGCACATATGCAAAGCATTTGCAATCCAATTTTGAATGTTAAAAACTTAACTTAAAAAATGATGGAATTGTCCACAATTTATGATCACACAGAGAGGTTATCAAGCCAGTTCCTGCAGAGAGGCTGCCTGGCTGCCTTTTGCAATCACCATTTGCCAAATTTATCTTGTGAAGGAGGAAGAAAAACTGTTGACAAGGGAGACTAGCAATCATGGAAGATAAATTCCCAACAGCAGTAGAATATTCTGAGCTTTCTTTGGAGCATTAGTTGCCTCCAGGAACTTGGAATCCATATTTTCTAGTTCCTCCTCATTCATTCTATTGAACCAGGATAAATTGAAAGCTACCATTCCTAGATTTTCTGGCAGCAAAAGATGACTTAAGGTACAAATCCTCACTATATTTCAGCCAAAGCTATCCCCCCCCATAATGTCATGGTATCTCTGGGCGGCATTGAGTCAAGCCCACTATGAACAGGATGCATATTTAACTGGAGGATGTTACCCTTCTAATTTTCTGTGCGATTCAGGGATTATTAGTTATGCCAAACTCTAGGTGGGACCTGGAGATGTCCTGCAATTACAACTGATTTCCAATCAGTTCTTCTCGAGAATATGGCTGCTTTGGAGGATAGACTCTATAGCAGTGGTGGCGAACCTTTGGCACTCCAGATGTTATGGGCTAAAATTCCCATCATCCCCTGCCAATTGGCCATGCTGGCAGGGGCTGATGGGAATTGTTGCCCATAACATCTGGAGTGCCAAAGGTTCGCCACCACTGCTCTATAGCATTAAATCTCACTAAGGATCCTCCCATTTCTAAATACCACCCTGTCCAGGCTCTACCCTCAAATCTCCAAGAGTTTCCCAACCAGAAGTTGACAATCCCAGGCCATTTGTATGCTACACTTACACATGTATAAATAGAATAAATATATAAATAGCATATCTGTCTTAACTGTGTTTCCTCACAGGAGCAGCAGTGGTGCAGTGGTTAAGAGCAGGTGTACTCTAATCTGGAGGGACTGGGTTTGATTCCTTGCTCTGCCGCCTGAGCTGTGGAGGCTTATCTTGGGAATTCAGATTAGCCTGTACACTCCAACGCACGCCAGCTGGGTGACCTTGGGCTAGTCACAATTCTTCTGAGCTCTCTCAGCCCCACCTACCTCATAAGGTGTTTGTTGTGAGGGGAGAAGGGAAAGGAGTTTGTAAGCCCCTTTGAGTCTCCTATAGGAGAGAAAGGGGAGATATAAATCCAACTCTTCTTCTTCTTCTTCTTCTTCTTCTTCTTCTTCTTCTTCTTCTTCTTCTTCTTCTTCTTCTTCTTCTTCTTCTTCTTCTTCTCACACAGTTAACATATGCCTGAGGTTTCTTCCACATTCTACTATGTGGCTAACCTGCTCATCTGGCTAGGTTACTACCCAGCTACTTCTACATTTCTCCTGAGTTTAGTTTCCACATTAGAAAGTTGATTTTTACAAATTTTAGACCACTGTATATTGATCATAATGCCTCTTGTGATATTAAAGTACCTCTGTTACTGCCAAATTGATGTTGGGAGGTTTTAATCATGTAATTTCAATTGTGTTAGCCTTTCAAGCCCTTTTTATCTCACTGCATCATTCTGATATGTTTCCTGACCTGGGGGTCTGGAGTGTTCGCTATTATCAGCCAATTAGTCCGCTAGCTTCTGGGTCATTGAAGACAGATTCACTATATATATTTTTAATACTTGACAGTTTCAATTCCTAAACCTCTAAATTCCCCTTGATATATGACTCTCTGTGTTACACTTTATTTCAGTAGTCCAGAATACCCTATGGCCCTGAATTCTGAAATCAGCCACATTCAGTAGTCATACTAAGGATACAATTTTCTTCTGGCAGCCAGGTTTTTAGTGACAACAATTTGTTATTACTTCATTATAAGCATGTCAACTGACAGAATTTGTAACTTTATATATGATTAATTTACTTTATAATACTTATTTTCATAGTGCTGCTAGTTAGTATGACAGTACGCACACATGTACACACACCGTTCTGTGTAAATAGTGTGATATTATCTTAGACATGCAAACCAATTTCCCCTTGCACCCAATTCACCCACCTCTTTTTTATATAGAGAGAGATCATAAGGGCAGCATGTAATGAGGATGTATACAATTGGGCTTCAAATCACATAAGATATTCCACTCATGTTCATGTTCTATTGATGCATGTACGAGTCAATACTTGCTTTCACTTCCAACTGCATTAAGAACATGCAAACCACTTCACTATAGAGACGGTGCTGGCCATTAACAGGTTCCAGAACCAAGAAGTATGGTGAAACACAACTGCAGCTTTTTGTACTAAAATGTTAGGAATGAGTGCTAGTTAAGTAGAACAGAGCAGTACAATCATTACAGTTTTGTTGCAGGATTGGGATGCTGAATACAGGTACCTTCGAGCTCAAGTAGAGCATAAGCCTTTGGATTCTTCATTGTTAAAACTCCCATATACCCAAATGATCACAGTGATTTCTTTACTATTGCTCTTATCTTTCTGTTTACACAGGCTGTAACAGTGTCATAATTTGATTCATAGGGGAACTTTTACTAACCAAAGCCTAATGTTCTCAGTAAATAATGACATAGAATAAATTAGCAGAGGGAATTTTAGATACACTTGAGAACCTTTTTACCTTGGAAAAAAATAACAGAAATCTAGGACACTAACAATTAAAGTAATTAAAGCAGCTCTTAAGTTGCTGTGCACCACAACGAAGTGGAAAGCTTTGGATTCTGGCTATTGGGCTTTTTGCATAATCCCTCTACTCCCCCTCCTTCCTGTTCTTAGTAGTAGACATTTTCTGGGAATCTTTATTTTGTTTAGAGATCTCTCCTTTGAGAAACTTAAATGTTTTTATATGTTCCTGCACTTTAATTGAAAATATACAATAAAAAGTATATGTTCATACAAGCATCTCTTTTCCGGAGCAAAACACATCTATTTTCTTTTCTTTTTTTAAAGGAGCCTCTAGCTGATTGCATCTATGCCAAATACCACTGGATTGCCACCTACATAAAAATAACATACATTATTTATATTATACAATAGGATACCACCTGCAATATTATGGGCCCTGTTTGCACATAAACAAGGTGAATGTCTCTACACTGTCATAAAGCCTTGCAATTGCATGAAATGGGAAGTCCAATTTTTAAAAGGCTATTGAATAAGTAGCAAAGAGTTGGCAATCTAAGGTTTTATCCTGTCAACAGAGCACAATATTGAAAAGGCTGTGATCCTAAGAATATTTAAGACTCTTTTGTAGGTAGCAGAACGTGGGGAAAGAAATGGAGGATGTCTCACAAAAGGCCATAACTTTCCTTTCCAGTTATCAGGTATTTGAAATGATAACTTTTATGTGGTCAAAAAGAAGGCACAAGTGTAGGAACTGAAATGACCAAAAAACTTTATGGATGTGCATGGTTTATCTTTTCCTCAAGTTTCTTAATTTGAATCAGTTCTTGTTTTATTTCCAGTAATTGGTTGGAATTTTCTTTTTGTTGGTTTAAGAGTAACTCCATCATTTTTTCCAATTTAATATTGCTCTCGTGTTGTCTCTCTGGGGTAGATAAGTCAATGGAGGTCTGAGTTTTCAGGAATTTTGCCACATCATTTTTCTTTGCATTGGCCATTTTAATATTCTTGTAATTATAAGTATTGTTCAAATTCCTTTCTTACTTCCATCTCCTTTATTGTTTCATTTCTCCTGTGTCGTTTTGTTGTCTCTGTGATGTTCAGCTCAGTTTTGTTATCTTCTCAGCCAGTCTCTGTATCGTTATACTTCCTGGTTTCCCTTAACAGTCTCTTTTTTTCTTCGTCATAGGTTATATCCCAGGAAGTAATCTAGACGTCACCAGCGCTCCCAGTGGTCCATTGTGACCTTACATAACCATTCTTGGCACTATGCCACCAATCTTTTACAAATTTCAACAGTTGAGTAAGTTAAAAAGTCTTTAACTCACAGTTTCTTCTTTTCTTTGCTGTTACTTGTTATACGTTAAACTCCCATCTGTAATCTCGACTGAGATCCGTCTCCTCACTCCTCCATATTTTAATGTTATTGTAATCCACGAAACTCCCAGTAAGTTTCGTGGATTATCTTCAGGCTGGGGCGTGAACCTGGGGCTGGACCCGGTGATGGAGATCCAGTGGCTGGGCCAGAGTGGCATGCATTGGGCCGACCTGCAATGGACTGTGTGCTCGGCCATCTTCCACTTGGGCCACCCAGATGTGCTGGTGTTGCAACTGGGGGAAAACTACTTGCTGGCCATGAAAGGCCTGGAGCTGATGTGGAAGATGACCAGTGACTTGCAGCAACTCCATCACCGGATGCCTGAGACCATTCTGGTCTGGTCCAGACTGCTGCAAAGGATCCTCTGGCGGGATGCCGAGAGACCCAACAAAGTTGACCGTGCCAGGAGAAAGGTGGACAAAGCGGCTGCATGGGTCGTCCTGTCACTGGGCAGTGCAGTGGCCGACCATCCGGACATTACACACGATCAGCATGAGCTATTCATGTCAGATGGCGTCCACCTTTCACATTGGGGGATGGACACATGGCTTCATTCCATCCGGCACACCCTTCTCCAGTTGACTCAGGCTTGAGAAGCTGGATCGAGAGCTGCGGGTGGGCAGCTCGTTGGCGGGTTGGCAATGGGATTTGCAACATCTGGGGGAGGAGCCAAGCCAGGCAGCCGGTCTCCTCCATGGTTGTGCCCTTGGAGAAGGGCCGGGGGTGGGGCGGGCTGGTAAGCAAGCCGGTAGGCTTAGCTGGTGCCTGACACCCCAGCAGGTGGGGGTGGGGCGGGCTGGTAGGCAAGCTGGTAGGCAAGCAGGTAGGCTTAGCTGGTGCCCGCTACCCCCAGCAGGAAGGGTTGAAGCTGGGGTATCACCCCTGGGGCTCTCAGCTTCCTGTGGAATGCCCCAATGGAGATTGGGGAAAGCATGATGTTGTGACCCGTTTGTCTGCCCAGCTTCTTGTTGTGTTTAATCTTGTTATACCAGTTTAATAAATTGAGCTGCGGCCCAATCCTTTTCCCAACACTGGTTTGGTGTGTTTATTTGCCGGGGAAGGGTCTCACCATCTGCACGCAAATAGCAGCCACCGATTCAACGGTGGTAGCCATTGAGGCTGGGGTGAGCAGAAAGGCAAAGAAAGTGAGCTTGCAGTCCACGGCGCCAAGATTGCAGGGAGCTGCAACGATTGGCCCCTGGGCAAAAAGGCAGGAGGAGCGAGCATATAAGAGCGCCACACCCTGAGTCTTGGCCTTCTTGGCTTGCCGAGGCTCAAGGACGACGTGACCCACCCACCCTCCCTGAGTTCAAAGGTTGTTAGTTGAATGTATTGTCGAAGGCTTTTGGGACACACAGTATACAGAAAACCTACGCACACAGACAGATATCTACACAAAAACTCCAATCACCATCCAGGGCAAAAAAGGAGCACCATAAAAACTTTGGTACATCGCGCAAACAGAATCTGTGAACCTTACCTCCTACAAGATGAATTGAATCACCTAAACAGGGCTCTACAGGCTAATGGTTACTCTAATACAGAAATCAGAAGGGCTGCAAGACCATGAACAAGCCACATGAACAAAGATAAAGAGCCATCTAGAGGGAAAGTATTCTTACCATACATCAAGGGAACCACTGATCGCATAGGAAGACTGATGAAGAAGCACAACCTACAAACAATCTACAGACCCACTAAGAAAATCCAACAGATGCTACATTCCGCAAAGAGGGATCCTTTAGCTACTGCAGGAGTCTATCGTATACCATGCAGCTGTGAACAAGTCTACATAGGAACCACCAAACGCCAGTAGCACATGACATCGCATTGATCAAAGAACCACGAAAGGCACTGCAGACTATTTCAGCCAGAAAAAATCAGCAATAGCAGAACACATGATATTAAAACCAAACCTGGACACAGAATATTATTTGAAAAAACTGAAATTCTGGACCACTCTGAAAGCCACTACGTCAGACTACACAGAGAAGCAATTGAAATCCATAAGCACATGGACAATTTTAACAGGAAGGAAGAAACTATGAAAATGAACAGAACTTGGCTGCCAGTGTTGAAAAATATTAGAGTCAAGACAGTGTCTAACCAGCTCCACACAAACACAGGATGACCAAACACAAAAGAAACAAAGGCCAGGATACTTCTATTCAGATGTTCCCACCAGTGACCTTGCTATCTCCATTGACACTCCCATGCTATAGTCTTCATTGTTACTCATACTTCTATTCAGATGCCCTCAACTATTGACCTGGTTGCCTTCTTTGTTACTCACAGATTTTACTCACAGACAATGTTTCTCCACCCACCCTGGACACTCCAACAGATATATATACTCCACTTGCTTTCCCAACATCAGATCCTCTGAAGATGCCAGCCACAGATGCAGGTGAAACGTCAGGAGAGAATGCTGCTAGAACACGGCCATACAGCCCGGAAACCACACAGCACCCAAGTTGTTAGTTGAATTGTTAAAAGTTATTGCGTAATCATTTGTCGCAGCCTGGTGGGTTGGCAACGGGATTTGCAACATCTGGGGGAGAAGCCGAGCCAGGCGGCCGGTCTTCTCCATGGTTGTGCCCTTGGAGAAGGGCCGGGGATGGGGCGGGCTGGTAAGCAAGCCGGTAGGCTTAGCTGGTGCCTGACACCCCAGCAGGTGGGGGTGGGGTGGGCCGTAGGCAAGCCAGTAGGCTTAGCTGGTGCCCGCTACCCCCAGCAGGAAAAGTTGAAGCCGGGGTATCACCCCTGGGGCTCCCAGCTTCCTGCGGAATGCCCCAATGGAGATTGGGGGCAGCATGATGTTGCAACCCGTTTGTCTGCCCAGCTTCTTGTTGTGTTTAATCTTGTTATACCAGTTTAATAAATTGGGCTGCGGCCCAATCCTTTTCCCAACACTGGTTGAAAACATCATCGCTAATGTGGAATCAGCGATTTATCATCTCCCTGAGGAAGAAGCGGAGGAAGTAAGAGGGGAAACAGCAAGGATTCTGAGAACGGCAAAACTTCCCTCCAGTAACATAACAAGGAAAGAAAGAAAAGCCATCAAAGATCTCAATTCTGATTCAGAAATCATCATTCTACCAGCAGATAAAGGTAATGCCATGGTTATCATGGAAACAGACCAATACAAAGAAAAAATCAGACAACTTTTGGACCCCACAACATACAAAAAGTTAAAACAGGACCCAACCAACAAAATCACCAGGAAAACCAAAGGAGAGAATGCTGCTAGAACACGGCCATACAGCCCGGAAACCACACAGCACCCAAGTGATTCCGGCCGTGAAAGCCTTCGACAATACAGCCCAGAAACCACACAGCCCCCAACTGGTTTGGTGTGTTTATTTGCCGGGGAAGGGTCTCACCATCTGCACACAATTGAATTTCATTGTCAACCAACCTTGAAGGTGATTAGATAACTGATCCATATTTTCTTCATAATTTAGAACAGGAAAGTATCAGGTTCAGGGGAAAAAATTATTTTCCATCGGCAAATACTAGGATTTGTATTTCACCATTATTATGAAAACATCTAAGTGAGCAGACATGACTGTACACCCAAGACGCTTTCTACAGCTAAGAAAAACACGCAAAAATAAGCTACATGGGGAGGTCTAGCTGCTTCTGCTTTTTAATAATATGTACATAACAAATGCATTTCTTCTTATGGGCTACTTTCCTATTCATCTCTAGATCACACAGAGTTTGTTTAGGTAGGTTTTGTGGAAAATAACAATATGTTGCCTTGGATAGCTGCTTTACCAGAAACATAAACGAGCTTCCTGTTTTTGAGCTTCTGTTGTAATCAAGACCAGATCTGGGGGCACCTAATCAAGGTTGCACTATTATGAGCTGACTACTCAATTACCTGTATGAAGAATTTGTCTTTACTTGTAAGGTTGGCAAGACCTATTTTAATAGAATTTAATAGTAGCCTAGTCAAGGCCAGTTCACACTTCAGTTTCTTAATGCTAGTATTTTTTTTTCTTTAAGTTAACAAGGCTAGGGGAAACATCTTTAATTTTATTTGTTATATATGACATGTATAAATTCACATTTTAAGTTCTCAGTATGCAATTTTATTATCTTACATGGATAAATCAGATGTGCAATCCATGAATTACAATAATGAAATGGGCAACAAATTCAATTTAAAAAATAAGATTCATATTGAACTAGAGGTGGAGGTGGTACCAAAAATCTCCCTCATCTAGGGTACCATTTATTTTACAGCCAGCCATGGCTGTACTATTCCAAGGAAAAGAAAGCTAGATAAAAATTGTACTACAGGGGGAATCTTAATATCAATTGTGGAGTACAGGTAGCTCTGACTTTGAACATTACTAGAGATTTGGTAGATAGTGTGGAATTTGGCATGGGGGCTCAGCAGAGATTTAATAATATAGATTACACCCTATGAAGCTGCCATTTCCTTCAGAGGAGCTAATCTCTGTAATCTGGAGACCAGTTGTAATTCTGGGAGAGTTTCAAGTCTCACCTAGCCTGAGTACACTTTCATGACCTATAAAACAGAGCTGTTCCACCAGTCCTATTGTTAAGGGCTGCAATGGTTTCTAACTAGCTGGCTTCCTTCTACTTTCCCACTTTCCCTTTCCACTTCCAGTCCTTTTTTTCTTCCCACTTTTGTATGGTACAGGATAGTTGTTAGTTTTATGGGGTTTTATGTTAATTATCCTGATTTTGAGAATGCTTTTAGTCTCTTCAGGTTGATAAATGGCACTGGGATGTTGACAAACTTATGGTTTATTGGTTTTAATGTTTATTATGAGGATTGTATCTATAGGCCTTGCAAGTCTGAATAAATAAATAAATATTACATAAAGATGTAATCTTAACAGCAAATTATCAGTTATCTATGTGTCTTACAGTACTGACTTTGACATACAAGTGAATATAAACTGTAAGTCTCAAAAGGTATTCAATTTGTTAGGCAAGTGCGAATAACGTGAAAGCTGTGAAGTCTAAAACTCTTGCTGTAAGTGTTCTGGCACCAAAGATGGCACATTCATCCAACTGTTCTGATTAGTTAGTGATATAATGTCTACAACTGTTCATATGCAGCCAGGCTAAAGCTCCGTTTCTGTCATTTGTATCAGATGACTCCACAGCTGAATTAACTGACAGTAGAGAAGTCAAAACAGAAAGTTCTATCAAGGGAGACTGAAAACAAATAAATAATGATGAATATGAATGGGAAAATGCACGAACATATGCATATATATTTCAAACAAAAAAGTAAAATCACTAAGATAAAACTCTACAGTGTACACTTGCTAAATCCAAAGATGAGTAAATTATGCAGTGATAGTGCATTCTGGCAAACTTTTTCCTAGAAAGGCAACCACTTGAATTTTTTTAAGAGCTGAAGAGAAAAGAATAATGCTTACTAACAACCAGAGATGAGTTGTATACCTAATATTTTGCTGTTGCAGCTTAATAAGAAAAGCACAGCAGGGCCAAAAGAACCATCTAGAAATCAAGCCCAGAAGCTCAGGGGAAAGGCTATTCCCATAACCATGGTAAGCATTCTGAGGCAGCAAATTGCTTTAGATTTACAATGTTGAGTATTAAAATGCAACAGTACATTACTATTGCAAACAAATTTTGTGAACAGAGATGTACTGAAAAAGCTTTTAGTCCATTTCTTGGGTCATAAACAAAGAGCTTCATAGGCAGCTACTAGAGGGAATATAACTGGTATGGCACTGTATATTCCTTATTGGATTACTCAGAAATTTTAGTCATCAAAAACTATCACAAGGTATATAAATCATAGCAAAATTCCCCCAATGAAAGAGTAATAGGATTTTATGAAGAGAACACCTTGATCCCCTTATTACTGAACAGCAAGTTTTTTATGATTCCATAAGGATTTTTATAGTGCACTTAAGAAAAGATATTATTTATTAATTACAATTGATTATGAATCATTTATAGTATTACATTTGTATCCCACTCTTCCTTCAAGAAGCTCAAGGCAGCTTATGTGAGGTTATTCAGGTTGTTGTTTTTTCTTCACAATTTTTCAAAGGTAGGTATGCCTGAAGAAATATGACTGGCCCCAAAACTCCATGAGCTACATAGGAAGTTGAACCCAGACTACCGCTAGCCCACCGCAAACATACTAAGCATAGGGGTGAGTGGTTTCATTCTTGAAGAATCACCTACATAAAAGAAGTTATCAGATCCATTATTTGTGTGCTTCCATTGACAGTTCAACAAATGACAAGTCCAGCAGTTGTGCCAAACTAACATTCTTTTCAAATGTGTGTTAGTGACCAGATGTGGCAACCAGGATAACACAAGCCATTTAAAGCTTTTTAAGTTTGGAAGCCAAGATCTGAGAGATAGTTTAAAAGATGAAAATAAACCTGCTTTCTATACAATCAATTCAGTTGCATTCTCTCATGGTTTCATACAGTTTTTACATCTTTGTTCTCAAAGTATTTAGAAGTGCCTCTCTAAAGATGTTGTTTGTGAAATGGCAATGCACAAATGGATACACCATTATGCATTCAATAATAGCCTTGAACATCAAAGCTTGTTTAAGAGAGCATGAAGGTATGAAAGAAAACATCAAAGTCATATTCTACATATGGAGGACTTGCTGTCAAGAGTCAAGACTGAAAAAATAATAATTTTACACTGTCACCATGATGGACTATAAGGCTTAATTAATGTTCACAAAACACTTTGAAGCCTTTAAATGGAGATAGCTTACATATTGTCAAGTCTATGTTTATTATGGGTCTAAAATATTAGCTGAAACAAATGGAGACCCAACAGTACTCATGGGAAAACCTCTACAACTACCACAAGGCTCACTTCAGTCCCACTTCCATTTCTGGCACCACCAGTGAGCCTATAAATCTCCAGCCTGTGTAGTGAGACCCACCGTGGATCCCTGCCCACCCACCACCATTGCCAGAGCTGGTAGATTAGTTGTCTGTGCATGTGCAGCAACACTTTTATTTGGGGATGGTAAATCCTCCAAGTTTTTAACATTTCAGACATTTCTGCAAACCTGGGGAGTCCCCCAAAGTTTGCAGAATAACTGTTTTATGTCAGTGTGGACCAATACATGGATTTAACTATTTACAGATGGACCCATACTTAATGGTTGGATATATGATACCAGTTTTATATCACCTAGAGACAATAGAAACTATGATTGCTCAGTGGTTTACTAATTGTGCCATAAATCTAAAAGTAGAATAAGTTGAACATATTACTGACTCACATTAGAAGAAGAACACAAACTCAGTGCTAAGAATTCTGTCACTGGATTTGCCAGTTGTTTACATATTGAGCAGCAGTGTAAATAACTGATCAGTTAATACTGTGGAATTGTTCCTCTTAAAAGATATTTTGTATTGTGATAAAGAATGTATGCCCTCTGTCACAAAGACCGAAAGAAAGCAATATGTGGTACAGTGATTGCATGCATAACATTTTTATAAACATACTGCCAATTTGTACAAGATTAAACACCTTTTCGACAGGGAATGGTTGTGCAAATCATTCTTGTGTATACATAGGTGTACGTGCCTAGTATCTATTCTATATGTCATATTGACCATGTGGTGATAGGAAGCATAATAATAAGTGCTTCTATCACACACATAGAGTCTGTTGAAATCTGGACCTTTTTCTTTGCAATATGCTTCATGGGTATTCTGACAAGTGTAACAATATAAATCCACACATTGTCAGCCATTAAGATGTTTGATCACTGGAAAAACTAAATGTTGCAACATTTAAGAAGATTGTTTTGGTAGTGTTAAATCTATGACATCATGATTTTGGGCTTATATAACAGTGCACACTTTTTTTTCTAGCGGCTGTAACTAGGTGGTGGCCAGACAGCAAAAGTTGTGATGTCATTATCAGGTACAGAATGCTTGAGGCACAAAGACACATGCCCCATAGCTTCTGGTATTGTTATTCAGCTGAAAAGTAAAGAAAACAAACATAATAAAGTTGCATTGCTGGAAGAAACAAATTTGAACTTACTCAGAGGTATCCGCTTGTTTCAGAAAAAATCATGCTTACAGTCTGGCTAACAATTTATATAGCAGCCATACTGGAACCCAAGATGTTTGCTACAATTAATATTTTTGTGTCAGTACTTTAGCCACACTAGGGTTAGATAATTAATTCCAATAAATACTACCATTATACTACCAGAAAAACCCACGTTACATGGAACCATGAAAATTAATCATAATGTATCTTCCATTGTAGTCACACAGTGGCCCCTTCCGCACGGGCGGAATACGGCGGCCTGGGGACGGCAAAAACGCCGTCCCCAGGGAGCCGTTCGCACAGGGGGTGCAGCTGCTTCGCAGCCGTGCCGCCTAAGCAGCGCGAAGCCGCCGTTTTCCAACCTTGCTTAACCAGCGAGGTTTTTGGAAAACGGTGGCTCCACGACGCCTTCCCTCCCCCCATGTCCGGGCGACCTACCTGTCCTGCGGCCTTCCGGCACGTCGCCAAGACCTGGGGACACGCCCCTCTGCCCTGTGACTCTGGAGCGGTCGCGTAGGGCAGGGGGGCGTGTCCCCTGGCCTCGGCGACATGCCGGAGAGTCGCAGGACAGGTAGGTCGGCCTGACGACGGCGCAGCTCTGTGCCGTCTCCCCGGGAGGTTCTGGGACCGTTCATGTGAACGGTCCCAGAGGGGTCAGGTCGGCGTCATCTACGCCGACCCGACCCCTTCCGCCGCTGTGCGGAAACGGCCAGTATTCAAAGGTGTTTGGTGTAAATTTAATATTTTTTTTCATTATTAGACACTGAAAGGGTTGAGAAATGGTTCGGTTCTGTTCCAGATTCCCTTGGCATGAAAATTGATAGGAAATATTAAGAGACTAACCTTTATCATCCTTAAGCAAATGTTAAACAAATGTTACAAAGGAACTGACAGCATCATTGAATCTAACAGTGTGTAAGAGAACATACAGGATGCAATATGTGTCTTGGAACAGGTTCACAGTCAACTATTAGCCAAATAAATATGATAGAATTGCATAAACTATGCAATTCAGTGTACTTTCTACAATACTCTTGATAATCTATCTCAATAGGTTATTCTTGTGCTGCAAAATTCCACAGCCATCAATTAATACTGTACTTGTTTCACTATATTTGTGCATAAAATCTATACTGAGAGACAGTAAACAATGTTTTGTGCAAGGACAAACATATGGGAATCCTACTGAAAATATCAAGTAAAGAAAGAGTTAAGAGTGTCTGTAGATAATCTGCTCCCATACTTCACTGCAACATTTGGCTCTTCTGCCAAAAATCTTCCTATACATTTTTTTTCATTTAAATGTAAAGTCTCTGCTGATCAATTTATGCTGTACTCCTGCAACTTATGCTGTAATACAGCATAAGGTGTCTGCATTACAGCTGCCAAATCTGCACTGGGAAATTCCTTAGGGTTTTGGGTGTGTAGCCTGGGGAAGGCAGGATTTGAGGAGGAGAGGAACCTTGATGGAGTATAATGCCACATTACCGTCTAAAACAGCCATTTTCTCCAGGGGAATTTACCTCTGCAGTTTGGAAATCCAGGAGATCTGCAGGCTCTATCTGGAGGTTGGCAACACTAGTCTGAATTCAACCAGAGCCTGACTCTGAGTTAAAGTTGGGAGGACTGAAGATGTAACAGAGATATCATCCTAACTGGACTTGCCTTTGCCATAATCCAAAATTTACATTGTAAGAAATGTCTTTTATTAATTAAAATGTGTCTACATTGCCTTCTTTCTTGCCTCAAGGTAGCTGCACTGTTTATTTTCAACAAGACTTTGTGATATTTCAGATGACTTGGGCTCTGTTAGTAACTGTTGAGTCTTCTGCATCTCTACAAAGTGTGTATGTTGGATGGTAAAGATGTGTGACATTGGGTGTGACATTGCATTTCACCAAGAGAGACTGGCAACACTTGACCCATCAGCCTTAAAATGTTTAGATATTTGTGGTGTCCTTCACTTTGAGCATACATTCCCTTCAGATTATATTCTTGATTATGCATGTTTTCCCTTCTTCAACACTTGCCCCACTGTCAGATCAGAAAATCCCTTGCGTTTCCAAATGCTCTTTAGGGAAAGTGCAAGATATTATCATGAATTCAGCTTTCCACAGATTTTCTTGCTTTTTCCCACTTTCCCCTGCCTGAAGCACAGTGGTTTCTCCCACTCTTCAGATCACCATTCAGGATTATCAGAAGGGTTTATCTTTTTTATTTTAACAGTGAAGGTCTATCGCTGGAGTGGTGAATCAGTGAAATTGACAAGGCTAGTCTAGTGAAGTAACACTAGACCAAAGATCGCAAAAGGGGGCCTCAAATGGAGATTGCCTGGAAGCAGCAAGGAAGTGGGTGGGCAGGCAGGCAAAATGGTGACTCAGCTCAGCTAGGGACACTTTGCTGGAGGGTAACCTATGCAAACCAAAAACCATGTGGTAAGAATGATATAAACAGGAAAACCTTATTGTGAAGCAAAGCTACAAAATCAACTGCTTCTCAGCTGTGAGGTAAGTAGTGCATTCATAAAAGGCCTTAGTCTTGAATATTGAATCCATGATACAGACCAATTATGCTACCCACTTTATTCACCAACACAGAGAATATTTTGCCATAAGCCAGTATTGCTCAGCACCATCTGAAATATGTTTCATTAGGTTGATCATGCCCCCCTTCCCTGCTCCCCACATCTAATGTGTAATTTAGATATAACAATACAGAATTAAATTGCAGGCTTGCCATACGGCACTCCCAGAGTTTCAACCACTCACACCCCATATTATAGACATAATGTCTCTCTTGCCATCTGCAATATTGAGACAGTAATATGGGAGTGGGGTTTTTTTCCTCTCTAGCAAAGGACATTTTATTTTTAAGAATTAGGAAAACACATTTCTCTATGTGAAAGTAGCAGCATTTGAAAGACTTGTGTCTTAGGCCGTTTCTGCACGGCCCATTAATGACGGCCTGGGGGCGCCAAAAAAGGCGCCCCCAGGCTGCCGTTCGCACAGGCACCGCTGCTGCAACGCAGCAGCGGCGACCTGAATAAACCCTCCCCCCAGGGAGGCGTCGAGCCGCCCTAAACAACTTCTTTTAAAGGGTTGTTGTTGGGAAAGGAGCGTCTTCCCTGCGGCGCTCCCCCCCCCCCACCCCCCCCCCCCACCCCCCCCCCCCCCCCGCCCCCCCCCCCCCCCCCCCCCCCCCCCCCCCCCCCCCCCCCCCCCCCCCCCCCCCCCCCCCCCACCCCCCCCCCCCCCCACCCCCCCCCCCCCCCACCCCCCCCCCCCCCCACCCCCCCCCCCCCCCACCCCCCCCCCCCCCCACCCCCCCCCCCCCCCACCCCCCCCCCCCCCCACCCCCCCCCCCCCCCACCCCCCCCCCCCCCCACCCCCCCCCCCCCCCACCCCCCCCCCCCCCCACCCCCCCCCCCCCCCACCCCCCCCCCCCCCCACCCCCCCCCCCCCCCACCCCCCCCCCCCCCCACCCCCCCCCCCCCCCACCCCCCCCCCCCCCCACCCCCCCCCCCCCCCACCCCCCCCCCCCCCCACCCCCCCCCCCCCCCACCCCCCCCCCCCCCCACCCCCCCCCCCCCCCACCCCCCCCCCCCCCCACCCCCCCCCCCCCCCACCCCCCCCCCCCCCCACCCCCCCCCCCCCCCACCCCCCCCCCCCCCCACCCCCCCCCCCCCCCACCCCCCCCCCCCCCCACCCCCCCCCCCCCCCACCCCCCCCCCCCCCCACCCCCCCCCCCCCCCACCCCCCCCCCCCCCCACCCCCCCCCCCCCCCACCCCCCCCCCCCCCCACCCCCCCCCCCCCCCACCCCCCCCCCCCCCCACCCCCCCCCCCCCCCACCCCCCCCCCCCCCCACCCCCCCCCCCCCCCACCCCCCCCCCCCCCCACCCCCCCCCCCCCCCACCCCCCCCCCCCCCCACCCCCCCCCCCCCCCACCCCCCCCCCCCCCCACCCCCCCCCCCCCCCACCCCCCCCCCCCCCCACCCCCCCCCCCCCCCACCCCCCCCCCCCCCCACCCCCCCCCCCCCCCACCCCCCCCCCCCCCCACCCCCCCCCCCCCCCACCCCCCCCCCCCCCCACCCCCCCCCCCCCCCACCCCCCCCCCCCCCCACCCCCCCCCCCCCCCACCCCCCCCCCCCCCCACCCCCCCCCCCCCCCACCCCCCCCCCCCCCCACCCCCCCCCCCCCCCACCCCCCCCCCCCCCCACCCCCCCCCCCCCCCACCCCCCCCCCCCCCCACCCCCCCCCCCCCCCACCCCCCCCCCCCCCCACCCCCCCCCCCCCCCACCCCCCCCCCCCCCCACCCCCCCCCCCCCCCACCCCCCCCCCCCCCCACCCCCCCCCCCCCCCACCCCCCCCCCCCCCCACCCCCCCCCCCCCCCACCCCCCCCCCCCCCCACCCCCCCCCCCCCCCACCCCCCCCCCCCCCCACCCCCCCCCCCCCCCACCCCCCCCCCCCCCCACCCCCCCCCCCCCCCACCCCCCCCCCCCCCCACCCCCCCCCCCCCCCACCCCCCCCCCCCCCCACCCCCCCCCCCCCCCACCCCCCCCCCCCCCCACCCCCCCCCCCCCCCACCCCCCCCCCCCCCCACCCCCCCCCCCCCCCACCCCCCCCCCCCCCCACCCCCCCCCCCCCCCACCCCCCCCCCCCCCCACCCCCCCCCCCCCCCACCCCCCCCCCCCCCCACCCCCCCCCCCCCCCACCCCCCCCCCCCCCCACCCCCCCCCCCCCCCACCCCCCCCCCCCCCCACCCCCCCCCCCCCCCACCCCCCCCCCCCCCCACCCCCCCCCCCCCCCACCCCCCCCCCCCCCCACCCCCCCCCCCCCCCACCCCCCCCCCCCCCCACCCCCCCCCCCCCCCACCCCCCCCCCCCCCCACCCCCCCCCCCCCCCACCCCCCCCCCCCCCCACCCCCCCCCCCCCCCACCCCCCCCCCCCCCCACCCCCCCCCCCCCCCACCCCCCCCCCCCCCCACCCCCCCCCCCCCCCACCCCCCCCCCCCCCCACCCCCCCCCCCCCCCACCCCCCCCCCCCCCCACCCCCCCCCCCCCCCACCCCCCCCCCCCCCCACCCCCCCCCCCCCCCACCCCCCCCCCCCCCCACCCCCCCCCCCCCCCACCCCCCCCCCCCCCCACCCCCCCCCCCCCCCACCCCCCCCCCCCCCCACCCCCCCCCCCCCCCACCCCCCCCCCCCCCCACCCCCCCCCCCCCCCACCCCCCCCCCCCCCCACCCCCCCCCCCCCCCACCCCCCCCCCCCCCCACCCCCCCCCCCCCCCACCCCCCCCCCCCCCCACCCCCCCCCCCCCCCACCCCCCCCCCCCCCCACCCCCCCCCCCCCCCACCCCCCCCCCCCCCCACCCCCCCCCCCCCCCACCCCCCCCCCCCCCCACCCCCCCCCCCCCCCACCCCCCCCCCCCCCCACCCCCCCCCCCCCCCACCCCCCCCCCCCCCCACCCCCCCCCCCCCCCACCCCCCCCCCCCCCCACCCCCCCCCCCCCCCACCCCCCCCCCCCCCCACCCCCCCCCCCCCCCACCCCCCCCCCCCCCCACCCCCCCCCCCCCCCACCCCCCCCCCCCCCCACCCCCCCCCCCCCCCACCCCCCCCCCCCCCCACCCCCCCCCCCCCCCACCCCCCCCCCCCCCCACCCCCCCCCCCCCCCACCCCCCCCCCCCCCCACCCCCCCCCCCCCCCACCCCCCCCCCCCCCCACCCCCCCCCCCCCCCACCCCCCCCCCCCCCCACCCCCCCCCCCCCCCACCCCCCCCCCCCCCCACCCCCCCCCCCCCCCACCCCCCCCCCCCCCCACCCCCCCCCCCCCCCACCCCCCCCCCCCCCCACCCCCCCCCCCCCCCACCCCCCCCCCCCCCCACCCCCCCCCCCCCCCACCCCCCCCCCCCCCCACCCCCCCCCCCCCCCACCCCCCCCCCCCCCCACCCCCCCCCCCCCCCACCCCCCCCCCCCCCCACCCCCCCCCCCCCCCACCCCCCCCCCCCCCCACCCCCCCCCCCCCCCACCCCCCCCCCCCCCCACCCCCCCCCCCCCCCACCCCCCCCCCCCCCCACCCCCCCCCCCCCCCACCCCCCCCCCCCCCCACCCCCCCCCCCCCCCACCCCCCCCCCCCCCCACCCCCCCCCCCCCCCACCCCCCCCCCCCCCCACCCCCCCCCCCCCCCACCCCCCCCCCCCCCCACCCCCCCCCCCCCCCACCCCCCCCCCCCCCCACCCCCCCCCCCCCCCACCCCCCCCCCCCCCCACCCCCCCCCCCCCCCACCCCCCCCCCCCCCCACCCCCCCCCCCCCCCACCCCCCCCCCCCCCCACCCCCCCCCCCCCCCACCCCCCCCCCCCCCCACCCCCCCCCCCCCCCACCCCCCCCCCCCCCCACCCCCCCCCCCCCCCACCCCCCCCCCCCCCCACCCCCCCCCCCCCCCACCCCCCCCCCCCCCCACCCCCCCCCCCCCCCACCCCCCCCCCCCCCCACCCCCCCCCCCCCCCACCCCCCCCCCCCCCCACCCCCCCCCCCCCCCACCCCCCCCCCCCCCCACCCCCCCCCCCCCCCACCCCCCCCCCCCCCCACCCCCCCCCCCCCCCACCCCCCCCCCCCCCCACCCCCCCCCCCCCCCACCCCCCCCCCCCCCCACCCCCCCCCCCCCCCACCCCCCCCCCCCCCCACCCCCCCCCCCCCCCACCCCCCCCCCCCCCCACCCCCCCCCCCCCCCACCCCCCCCCCCCCCCACCCCCCCCCCCCCCCACCCCCCCCCCCCCCCACCCCCCCCCCCCCCCACCCCCCCCCCCCCCCACCCCCCCCCCCCCCCACCCCCCCCCCCCCCCACCCCCCCCCCCCCCCACCCCCCCCCCCCCCCACCCCCCCCCCCCCCCACCCCCCCCCCCCCCCACCCCCCCCCCCCCCCACCCCCCCCCCCCCCCACCCCCCCCCCCCCCCACCCCCCCCCCCCCCCACCCCCCCCCCCCCCCACCCCCCCCCCCCCCCACCCCCCCCCCCCCCCACCCCCCCCCCCCCCCACCCCCCCCCCCCCCCACCCCCCCCCCCCCCCACCCCCCCCCCCCCCCACCCCCCCCCCCCCCCACCCCCCCCCCCCCCCACCCCCCCCCCCCCCCACCCCCCCCCCCCCCCACCCCCCCCCCCCCCCACCCCCCCCCCCCCCCACCCCCCCCCCCCCCCACCCCCCCCCCCCCCCACCCCCCCCCCCCCCCACCCCCCCCCCCCCCCACCCCCCCCCCCCCCCACCCCCCCCCCCCCCCACCCCCCCCCCCCCCCACCCCCCCCCCCCCCCACCCCCCCCCCCCCCCACCCCCCCCCCCCCCCACCCCCCCCCCCCCCCACCCCCCCCCCCCCCCACCCCCCCCCCCCCCCACCCCCCCCCCCCCCCACCCCCCCCCCCCCCCACCCCCCCCCCCCCCCACCCCCCCCCCCCCCCACCCCCCCCCCCCCCCACCCCCCCCCCCCCCCACCCCCCCCCCCCCCCACCCCCCCCCCCCCCCACCCCCCCCCCCCCCCACCCCCCCCCCCCCCCACCCCCCCCCCCCCCCACCCCCCCCCCCCCCCACCCCCCCCCCCCCCCACCCCCCCCCCCCCCCACCCCCCCCCCCCCCCACCCCCCCCCCCCCCCACCCCCCCCCCCCCCCACCCCCCCCCCCCCCCACCCCCCCCCCCCCCCACCCCCCCCCCCCCCCACCCCCCCCCCCCCCCACCCCCCCCCCCCCCCACCCCCCCCCCCCCCCACCCCCCCCCCCCCCCACCCCCCCCCCCCCCCACCCCCCCCCCCCCCCACCCCCCCCCCCCCCCACCCCCCCCCCCCCCCACCCCCCCCCCCCCCCACCCCCCCCCCCCCCCACCCCCCCCCCCCCCCACCCCCCCCCCCCCCCACCCCCCCCCCCCCCCACCCCCCCCCCCCCCCACCCCCCCCCCCCCCCACCCCCCCCCCCCCCCACCCCCCCCCCCCCCCACCCCCCCCCCCCCCCACCCCCCCCCCCCCCCACCCCCCCCCCCCCCCACCCCCCCCCCCCCCCACCCCCCCCCCCCCCCACCCCCCCCCCCCCCCACCCCCCCCCCCCCCCACCCCCCCCCCCCCCCACCCCCCCCCCCCCCCACCCCCCCCCCCCCCCACCCCCCCCCCCCCCCACCCCCCCCCCCCCCCACCCCCCCCCCCCCCCACCCCCCCCCCCCCCCACCCCCCCCCCCCCCCACCCCCCCCCCCCCCCACCCCCCCCCCCCCCCACCCCCCCCCCCCCCCACCCCCCCCCCCCCCCACCCCCCCCCCCCCCCACCCCCCCCCCCCCCCACCCCCCCCCCCCCCCACCCCCCCCCCCCCCCACCCCCCCCCCCCCCCACCCCCCCCCCCCCCCACCCCCCCCCCCCCCCACCCCCCCCCCCCCCCACCCCCCCCCCCCCCCACCCCCCCCCCCCCCCACCCCCCCCCCCCCCCACCCCCCCCCCCCCCCACCCCCCCCCCCCCCCACCCCCCCCCCCCCCCACCCCCCCCCCCCCCCACCCCCCCCCCCCCCCACCCCCCCCCCCCCCCACCCCCCCCCCCCCCCACCCCCCCCCCCCCCCACCCCCCCCCCCCCCCACCCCCCCCCCCCCCCACCCCCCCCCCCCCCCACCCCCCCCCCCCCCCACCCCCCCCCCCCCCCACCCCCCCCCCCCCCCACCCCCCCCCCCCCCCACCCCCCCCCCCCCCCACCCCCCCCCCCCCCCACCCCCCCCCCCCCCCACCCCCCCCCCCCCCCACCCCCCCCCCCCCCCACCCCCCCCCCCCCCCACCCCCCCCCCCCCCCACCCCCCCCCCCCCCCACCCCCCCCCCCCCCCACCCCCCCCCCCCCCCACCCCCCCCCCCCCCCACCCCCCCCCCCCCCCACCCCCCCCCCCCCCCACCCCCCCCCCCCCCCACCCCCCCCCCCCCCCACCCCCCCCCCCCCCCACCCCCCCCCCCCCCCACCCCCCCCCCCCCCCACCCCCCCCCCCCCCCACCCCCCCCCCCCCCCACCCCCCCCCCCCCCCACCCCCCCCCCCCCCCACCCCCCCCCCCCCCCACCCCCCCCCCCCCCCACCCCCCCCCCCCCCCACCCCCCCCCCCCCCCACCCCCCCCCCCCCCCACCCCCCCCCCCCCCCACCCCCCCCCCCCCCCACCCCCCCCCCCCCCCACCCCCCCCCCCCCCCACCCCCCCCCCCCCCCACCCCCCCCCCCCCCCACCCCCCCCCCCCCCCACCCCCCCCCCCCCCCACCCCCCCCCCCCCCCACCCCCCCCCCCCCCCACCCCCCCCCCCCCCCACCCCCCCCCCCCCCCACCCCCCCCCCCCCCCACCCCCCCCCCCCCCCACCCCCCCCCCCCCCCACCCCCCCCCCCCCCCACCCCCCCCCCCCCCCACCCCCCCCCCCCCCCACCCCCCCCCCCCCCCACCCCCCCCCCCCCCCACCCCCCCCCCCCCCCACCCCCCCCCCCCCCCACCCCCCCCCCCCCCCACCCCCCCCCCCCCCCACCCCCCCCCCCCCCCACCCCCCCCCCCCCCCACCCCCCCCCCCCCCCACCCCCCCCCCCCCCCACCCCCCCCCCCCCCCACCCCCCCCCCCCCCCACCCCCCCCCCCCCCCACCCCCCCCCCCCCCCACCCCCCCCCCCCCCCACCCCCCCCCCCCCCCACCCCCCCCCCCCCCCACCCCCCCCCCCCCCCACCCCCCCCCCCCCCCACCCCCCCCCCCCCCCACCCCCCCCCCCCCCCACCCCCCCCCCCCCCCACCCCCCCCCCCCCCCACCCCCCCCCCCCCCCACCCCCCCCCCCCCCCACCCCCCCCCCCCCCCACCCCCCCCCCCCCCCACCCCCCCCCCCCCCCACCCCCCCCCCCCCCCACCCCCCCCCCCCCCCACCCCCCCCCCCCCCCACCCCCCCCCCCCCCCACCCCCCCCCCCCCCCACCCCCCCCCCCCCCCACCCCCCCCCCCCCCCACCCCCCCCCCCCCCCACCCCCCCCCCCCCCCACCCCCCCCCCCCCCCACCCCCCCCCCCCCCCACCCCCCCCCCCCCCCACCCCCCCCCCCCCCCACCCCCCCCCCCCCCCACCCCCCCCCCCCCCCACCCCCCCCCCCCCCCACCCCCCCCCCCCCCCACCCCCCCCCCCCCCCACCCCCCCCCCCCCCCACCCCCCCCCCCCCCCACCCCCCCCCCCCCCCACCCCCCCCCCCCCCCACCCCCCCCCCCCCCCACCCCCCCCCCCCCCCACCCCCCCCCCCCCCCACCCCCCCCCCCCCCCACCCCCCCCCCCCCCCACCCCCCCCCCCCCCCACCCCCCCCCCCCCCCACCCCCCCCCCCCCCCACCCCCCCCCCCCCCCACCCCCCCCCCCCCCCACCCCCCCCCCCCCCCACCCCCCCCCCCCCCCACCCCCCCCCCCCCCCACCCCCCCCCCCCCCCACCCCCCCCCCCCCCCACCCCCCCCCCCCCCCACCCCCCCCCCCCCCCACCCCCCCCCCCCCCCACCCCCCCCCCCCCCCACCCCCCCCCCCCCCCACCCCCCCCCCCCCCCACCCCCCCCCCCCCCCACCCCCCCCCCCCCCCACCCCCCCCCCCCCCCACCCCCCCCCCCCCCCACCCCCCCCCCCCCCCACCCCCCCCCCCCCCCACCCCCCCCCCCCCCCACCCCCCCCCCCCCCCACCCCCCCCCCCCCCCACCCCCCCCCCCCCCCACCCCCCCCCCCCCCCACCCCCCCCCCCCCCCACCCCCCCCCCCCCCCACCCCCCCCCCCCCCCACCCCCCCCCCCCCCCACCCCCCCCCCCCCCCACCCCCCCCCCCCCCCACCCCCCCCCCCCCCCACCCCCCCCCCCCCCCACCCCCCCCCCCCCCCACCCCCCCCCCCCCCCACCCCCCCCCCCCCCCACCCCCCCCCCCCCCCACCCCCCCCCCCCCCCACCCCCCCCCCCCCCCACCCCCCCCCCCCCCCACCCCCCCCCCCCCCCACCCCCCCCCCCCCCCACCCCCCCCCCCCCCCACCCCCCCCCCCCCCCACCCCCCCCCCCCCCCACCCCCCCCCCCCCCCACCCCCCCCCCCCCCCACCCCCCCCCCCCCCCACCCCCCCCCCCCCCCACCCCCCCCCCCCCCCACCCCCCCCCCCCCCCACCCCCCCCCCCCCCCACCCCCCCCCCCCCCCACCCCCCCCCCCCCCCACCCCCCCCCCCCCCCACCCCCCCCCCCCCCCACCCCCCCCCCCCCCCACCCCCCCCCCCCCCCACCCCCCCCCCCCCCCACCCCCCCCCCCCCCCACCCCCCCCCCCCCCCACCCCCCCCCCCCCCCACCCCCCCCCCCCCCCACCCCCCCCCCCCCCCACCCCCCCCCCCCCCCACCCCCCCCCCCCCCCACCCCCCCCCCCCCCCACCCCCCCCCCCCCCCACCCCCCCCCCCCCCCACCCCCCCCCCCCCCCACCCCCCCCCCCCCCCACCCCCCCCCCCCCCCACCCCCCCCCCCCCCCACCCCCCCCCCCCCCCACCCCCCCCCCCCCCCACCCCCCCCCCCCCCCACCCCCCCCCCCCCCCACCCCCCCCCCCCCCCACCCCCCCCCCCCCCCACCCCCCCCCCCCCCCACCCCCCCCCCCCCCCACCCCCCCCCCCCCCCACCCCCCCCCCCCCCCACCCCCCCCCCCCCCCACCCCCCCCCCCCCCCACCCCCCCCCCCCCCCACCCCCCCCCCCCCCCACCCCCCCCCCCCCCCACCCCCCCCCCCCCCCACCCCCCCCCCCCCCCACCCCCCCCCCCCCCCACCCCCCCCCCCCCCCACCCCCCCCCCCCCCCACCCCCCCCCCCCCCCACCCCCCCCCCCCCCCACCCCCCCCCCCCCCCACCCCCCCCCCCCCCCACCCCCCCCCCCCCCCACCCCCCCCCCCCCCCACCCCCCCCCCCCCCCACCCCCCCCCCCCCCCACCCCCCCCCCCCCCCACCCCCCCCCCCCCCCACCCCCCCCCCCCCCCACCCCCCCCCCCCCCCACCCCCCCCCCCCCCCACCCCCCCCCCCCCCCACCCCCCCCCCCCCCCACCCCCCCCCCCCCCCACCCCCCCCCCCCCCCACCCCCCCCCCCCCCCACCCCCCCCCCCCCCCACCCCCCCCCCCCCCCACCCCCCCCCCCCCCCACCCCCCCCCCCCCCCACCCCCCCCCCCCCCCACCCCCCCCCCCCCCCACCCCCCCCCCCCCCCACCCCCCCCCCCCCCCACCCCCCCCCCCCCCCACCCCCCCCCCCCCCCACCCCCCCCCCCCCCCACCCCCCCCCCCCCCCACCCCCCCCCCCCCCCACCCCCCCCCCCCCCCACCCCCCCCCCCCCCCACCCCCCCCCCCCCCCACCCCCCCCCCCCCCCACCCCCCCCCCCCCCCACCCCCCCCCCCCCCCACCCCCCCCCCCCCCCACCCCCCCCCCCCCCCACCCCCCCCCCCCCCCACCCCCCCCCCCCCCCACCCCCCCCCCCCCCCACCCCCCCCCCCCCCCACCCCCCCCCCCCCCCACCCCCCCCCCCCCCCACCCCCCCCCCCCCCCACCCCCCCCCCCCCCCACCCCCCCCCCCCCCCACCCCCCCCCCCCCCCACCCCCCCCCCCCCCCACCCCCCCCCCCCCCCACCCCCCCCCCCCCCCACCCCCCCCCCCCCCCACCCCCCCCCCCCCCCACCCCCCCCCCCCCCCACCCCCCCCCCCCCCCACCCCCCCCCCCCCCCACCCCCCCCCCCCCCCACCCCCCCCCCCCCCCACCCCCCCCCCCCCCCACCCCCCCCCCCCCCCACCCCCCCCCCCCCCCACCCCCCCCCCCCCCCACCCCCCCCCCCCCCCACCCCCCCCCCCCCCCACCCCCCCCCCCCCCCACCCCCCCCCCCCCCCACCCCCCCCCCCCCCCACCCCCCCCCCCCCCCACCCCCCCCCCCCCCCACCCCCCCCCCCCCCCACCCCCCCCCCCCCCCACCCCCCCCCCCCCCCACCCCCCCCCCCCCCCACCCCCCCCCCCCCCCACCCCCCCCCCCCCCCACCCCCCCCCCCCCCCACCCCCCCCCCCCCCCACCCCCCCCCCCCCCCACCCCCCCCCCCCCCCACCCCCCCCCCCCCCCACCCCCCCCCCCCCCCACCCCCCCCCCCCCCCACCCCCCCCCCCCCCCACCCCCCCCCCCCCCCACCCCCCCCCCCCCCCACCCCCCCCCCCCCCCACCCCCCCCCCCCCCCACCCCCCCCCCCCCCCACCCCCCCCCCCCCCCACCCCCCCCCCCCCCCACCCCCCCCCCCCCCCACCCCCCCCCCCCCCCACCCCCCCCCCCCCCCACCCCCCCCCCCCCCCACCCCCCCCCCCCCCCACCCCCCCCCCCCCCCACCCCCCCCCCCCCCCACCCCCCCCCCCCCCCACCCCCCCCCCCCCCCACCCCCCCCCCCCCCCACCCCCCCCCCCCCCCACCCCCCCCCCCCCCCACCCCCCCCCCCCCCCACCCCCCCCCCCCCCCACCCCCCCCCCCCCCCACCCCCCCCCCCCCCCACCCCCCCCCCCCCCCACCCCCCCCCCCCCCCACCCCCCCCCCCCCCCACCCCCCCCCCCCCCCACCCCCCCCCCCCCCCACCCCCCCCCCCCCCCACCCCCCCCCCCCCCCACCCCCCCCCCCCCCCACCCCCCCCCCCCCCCACCCCCCCCCCCCCCCACCCCCCCCCCCCCCCACCCCCCCCCCCCCCCACCCCCCCCCCCCCCCACCCCCCCCCCCCCCCACCCCCCCCCCCCCCCACCCCCCCCCCCCCCCACCCCCCCCCCCCCCCACCCCCCCCCCCCCCCACCCCCCCCCCCCCCCACCCCCCCCCCCCCCCACCCCCCCCCCCCCCCACCCCCCCCCCCCCCCACCCCCCCCCCCCCCCACCCCCCCCCCCCCCCACCCCCCCCCCCCCCCACCCCCCCCCCCCCCCACCCCCCCCCCCCCCCACCCCCCCCCCCCCCCACCCCCCCCCCCCCCCACCCCCCCCCCCCCCCACCCCCCCCCCCCCCCACCCCCCCCCCCCCCCACCCCCCCCCCCCCCCACCCCCCCCCCCCCCCACCCCCCCCCCCCCCCACCCCCCCCCCCCCCCACCCCCCCCCCCCCCCACCCCCCCCCCCCCCCACCCCCCCCCCCCCCCACCCCCCCCCCCCCCCACCCCCCCCCCCCCCCACCCCCCCCCCCCCCCACCCCCCCCCCCCCCCACCCCCCCCCCCCCCCACCCCCCCCCCCCCCCACCCCCCCCCCCCCCCACCCCCCCCCCCCCCCACCCCCCCCCCCCCCCACCCCCCCCCCCCCCCACCCCCCCCCCCCCCCACCCCCCCCCCCCCCCACCCCCCCCCCCCCCCACCCCCCCCCCCCCCCACCCCCCCCCCCCCCCACCCCCCCCCCCCCCCACCCCCCCCCCCCCCCACCCCCCCCCCCCCCCACCCCCCCCCCCCCCCACCCCCCCCCCCCCCCACCCCCCCCCCCCCCCACCCCCCCCCCCCCCCACCCCCCCCCCCCCCCACCCCCCCCCCCCCCCACCCCCCCCCCCCCCCACCCCCCCCCCCCCCCACCCCCCCCCCCCCCCACCCCCCCCCCCCCCCACCCCCCCCCCCCCCCACCCCCCCCCCCCCCCACCCCCCCCCCCCCCCACCCCCCCCCCCCCCCACCCCCCCCCCCCCCCACCCCCCCCCCCCCCCACCCCCCCCCCCCCCCACCCCCCCCCCCCCCCACCCCCCCCCCCCCCCACCCCCCCCCCCCCCCACCCCCCCCCCCCCCCACCCCCCCCCCCCCCCACCCCCCCCCCCCCCCACCCCCCCCCCCCCCCACCCCCCCCCCCCCCCACCCCCCCCCCCCCCCACCCCCCCCCCCCCCCACCCCCCCCCCCCCCCACCCCCCCCCCCCCCCACCCCCCCCCCCCCCCACCCCCCCCCCCCCCCACCCCCCCCCCCCCCCACCCCCCCCCCCCCCCACCCCCCCCCCCCCCCACCCCCCCCCCCCCCCACCCCCCCCCCCCCCCACCCCCCCCCCCCCCCACCCCCCCCCCCCCCCACCCCCCCCCCCCCCCACCCCCCCCCCCCCCCACCCCCCCCCCCCCCCACCCCCCCCCCCCCCCACCCCCCCCCCCCCCCACCCCCCCCCCCCCCCACCCCCCCCCCCCCCCACCCCCCCCCCCCCCCACCCCCCCCCCCCCCCACCCCCCCCCCCCCCCACCCCCCCCCCCCCCCACCCCCCCCCCCCCCCACCCCCCCCCCCCCCCACCCCCCCCCCCCCCCACCCCCCCCCCCCCCCACCCCCCCCCCCCCCCACCCCCCCCCCCCCCCACCCCCCCCCCCCCCCACCCCCCCCCCCCCCCACCCCCCCCCCCCCCCACCCCCCCCCCCCCCCACCCCCCCCCCCCCCCACCCCCCCCCCCCCCCACCCCCCCCCCCCCCCACCCCCCCCCCCCCCCACCCCCCCCCCCCCCCACCCCCCCCCCCCCCCACCCCCCCCCCCCCCCACCCCCCCCCCCCCCCACCCCCCCCCCCCCCCACCCCCCCCCCCCCCCACCCCCCCCCCCCCCCACCCCCCCCCCCCCCCACCCCCCCCCCCCCCCACCCCCCCCCCCCCCCACCCCCCCCCCCCCCCACCCCCCCCCCCCCCCACCCCCCCCCCCCCCCACCCCCCCCCCCCCCCACCCCCCCCCCCCCCCACCCCCCCCCCCCCCCACCCCCCCCCCCCCCCACCCCCCCCCCCCCCCACCCCCCCCCCCCCCCACCCCCCCCCCCCCCCACCCCCCCCCCCCCCCACCCCCCCCCCCCCCCACCCCCCCCCCCCCCCACCCCCCCCCCCCCCCACCCCCCCCCCCCCCCACCCCCCCCCCCCCCCACCCCCCCCCCCCCCCACCCCCCCCCCCCCCCACCCCCCCCCCCCCCCACCCCCCCCCCCCCCCACCCCCCCCCCCCCCCACCCCCCCCCCCCCCCACCCCCCCCCCCCCCCACCCCCCCCCCCCCCCACCCCCCCCCCCCCCCACCCCCCCCCCCCCCCACCCCCCCCCCCCCCCACCCCCCCCCCCCCCCACCCCCCCCCCCCCCCACCCCCCCCCCCCCCCACCCCCCCCCCCCCCCACCCCCCCCCCCCCCCACCCCCCCCCCCCCCCACCCCCCCCCCCCCCCACCCCCCCCCCCCCCCACCCCCCCCCCCCCCCACCCCCCCCCCCCCCCACCCCCCCCCCCCCCCACCCCCCCCCCCCCCCACCCCCCCCCCCCCCCACCCCCCCCCCCCCCCACCCCCCCCCCCCCCCACCCCCCCCCCCCCCCACCCCCCCCCCCCCCCACCCCCCCCCCCCCCCACCCCCCCCCCCCCCCACCCCCCCCCCCCCCCACCCCCCCCCCCCCCCACCCCCCCCCCCCCCCACCCCCCCCCCCCCCCACCCCCCCCCCCCCCCACCCCCCCCCCCCCCCACCCCCCCCCCCCCCCACCCCCCCCCCCCCCCACCCCCCCCCCCCCCCACCCCCCCCCCCCCCCACCCCCCCCCCCCCCCACCCCCCCCCCCCCCCACCCCCCCCCCCCCCCACCCCCCCCCCCCCCCACCCCCCCCCCCCCCCACCCCCCCCCCCCCCCACCCCCCCCCCCCCCCACCCCCCCCCCCCCCCACCCCCCCCCCCCCCCACCCCCCCCCCCCCCCACCCCCCCCCCCCCCCACCCCCCCCCCCCCCCACCCCCCCCCCCCCCCACCCCCCCCCCCCCCCACCCCCCCCCCCCCCCACCCCCCCCCCCCCCCACCCCCCCCCCCCCCCACCCCCCCCCCCCCCCACCCCCCCCCCCCCCCACCCCCCCCCCCCCCCACCCCCCCCCCCCCCCACCCCCCCCCCCCCCCACCCCCCCCCCCCCCCACCCCCCCCCCCCCCCACCCCCCCCCCCCCCCACCCCCCCCCCCCCCCACCCCCCCCCCCCCCCACCCCCCCCCCCCCCCACCCCCCCCCCCCCCCACCCCCCCCCCCCCCCACCCCCCCCCCCCCCCACCCCCCCCCCCCCCCACCCCCCCCCCCCCCCACCCCCCCCCCCCCCCACCCCCCCCCCCCCCCACCCCCCCCCCCCCCCACCCCCCCCCCCCCCCACCCCCCCCCCCCCCCACCCCCCCCCCCCCCCACCCCCCCCCCCCCCCACCCCCCCCCCCCCCCACCCCCCCCCCCCCCCACCCCCCCCCCCCCCCACCCCCCCCCCCCCCCACCCCCCCCCCCCCCCACCCCCCCCCCCCCCCACCCCCCCCCCCCCCCACCCCCCCCCCCCCCCACCCCCCCCCCCCCCCACCCCCCCCCCCCCCCACCCCCCCCCCCCCCCACCCCCCCCCCCCCCCACCCCCCCCCCCCCCCACCCCCCCCCCCCCCCACCCCCCCCCCCCCCCACCCCCCCCCCCCCCCACCCCCCCCCCCCCCCACCCCCCCCCCCCCCCACCCCCCCCCCCCCCCACCCCCCCCCCCCCCCACCCCCCCCCCCCCCCACCCCCCCCCCCCCCCACCCCCCCCCCCCCCCACCCCCCCCCCCCCCCACCCCCCCCCCCCCCCACCCCCCCCCCCCCCCACCCCCCCCCCCCCCCACCCCCCCCCCCCCCCACCCCCCCCCCCCCCCACCCCCCCCCCCCCCCACCCCCCCCCCCCCCCACCCCCCCCCCCCCCCACCCCCCCCCCCCCCCACCCCCCCCCCCCCCCACCCCCCCCCCCCCCCACCCCCCCCCCCCCCCACCCCCCCCCCCCCCCACCCCCCCCCCCCCCCACCCCCCCCCCCCCCCACCCCCCCCCCCCCCCACCCCCCCCCCCCCCCACCCCCCCCCCCCCCCACCCCCCCCCCCCCCCACCCCCCCCCCCCCCCACCCCCCCCCCCCCCCACCCCCCCCCCCCCCCACCCCCCCCCCCCCCCACCCCCCCCCCCCCCCACCCCCCCCCCCCCCCACCCCCCCCCCCCCCCACCCCCCCCCCCCCCCACCCCCCCCCCCCCCCACCCCCCCCCCCCCCCACCCCCCCCCCCCCCCACCCCCCCCCCCCCCCACCCCCCCCCCCCCCCACCCCCCCCCCCCCCCACCCCCCCCCCCCCCCACCCCCCCCCCCCCCCACCCCCCCCCCCCCCCACCCCCCCCCCCCCCCACCCCCCCCCCCCCCCACCCCCCCCCCCCCCCACCCCCCCCCCCCCCCACCCCCCCCCCCCCCCACCCCCCCCCCCCCCCACCCCCCCCCCCCCCCACCCCCCCCCCCCCCCACCCCCCCCCCCCCCCACCCCCCCCCCCCCCCACCCCCCCCCCCCCCCACCCCCCCCCCCCCCCACCCCCCCCCCCCCCCACCCCCCCCCCCCCCCACCCCCCCCCCCCCCCACCCCCCCCCCCCCCCACCCCCCCCCCCCCCCACCCCCCCCCCCCCCCACCCCCCCCCCCCCCCACCCCCCCCCCCCCCCACCCCCCCCCCCCCCCACCCCCCCCCCCCCCCACCCCCCCCCCCCCCCACCCCCCCCCCCCCCCACCCCCCCCCCCCCCCACCCCCCCCCCCCCCCACCCCCCCCCCCCCCCACCCCCCCCCCCCCCCACCCCCCCCCCCCCCCACCCCCCCCCCCCCCCACCCCCCCCCCCCCCCACCCCCCCCCCCCCCCACCCCCCCCCCCCCCCACCCCCCCCCCCCCCCACCCCCCCCCCCCCCCACCCCCCCCCCCCCCCACCCCCCCCCCCCCCCACCCCCCCCCCCCCCCACCCCCCCCCCCCCCCACCCCCCCCCCCCCCCACCCCCCCCCCCCCCCACCCCCCCCCCCCCCCACCCCCCCCCCCCCCCACCCCCCCCCCCCCCCACCCCCCCCCCCCCCCACCCCCCCCCCCCCCCACCCCCCCCCCCCCCCACCCCCCCCCCCCCCCACCCCCCCCCCCCCCCACCCCCCCCCCCCCCCACCCCCCCCCCCCCCCACCCCCCCCCCCCCCCACCCCCCCCCCCCCCCACCCCCCCCCCCCCCCACCCCCCCCCCCCCCCACCCCCCCCCCCCCCCACCCCCCCCCCCCCCCACCCCCCCCCCCCCCCACCCCCCCCCCCCCCCACCCCCCCCCCCCCCCACCCCCCCCCCCCCCCACCCCCCCCCCCCCCCACCCCCCCCCCCCCCCACCCCCCCCCCCCCCCACCCCCCCCCCCCCCCACCCCCCCCCCCCCCCACCCCCCCCCCCCCCCACCCCCCCCCCCCCCCACCCCCCCCCCCCCCCACCCCCCCCCCCCCCCACCCCCCCCCCCCCCCACCCCCCCCCCCCCCCACCCCCCCCCCCCCCCACCCCCCCCCCCCCCCACCCCCCCCCCCCCCCACCCCCCCCCCCCCCCACCCCCCCCCCCCCCCACCCCCCCCCCCCCCCACCCCCCCCCCCCCCCACCCCCCCCCCCCCCCACCCCCCCCCCCCCCCACCCCCCCCCCCCCCCACCCCCCCCCCCCCCCACCCCCCCCCCCCCCCACCCCCCCCCCCCCCCACCCCCCCCCCCCCCCACCCCCCCCCCCCCCCACCCCCCCCCCCCCCCACCCCCCCCCCCCCCCACCCCCCCCCCCCCCCACCCCCCCCCCCCCCCACCCCCCCCCCCCCCCACCCCCCCCCCCCCCCACCCCCCCCCCCCCCCACCCCCCCCCCCCCCCACCCCCCCCCCCCCCCACCCCCCCCCCCCCCCACCCCCCCCCCCCCCCACCCCCCCCCCCCCCCACCCCCCCCCCCCCCCACCCCCCCCCCCCCCCACCCCCCCCCCCCCCCACCCCCCCCCCCCCCCACCCCCCCCCCCCCCCACCCCCCCCCCCCCCCACCCCCCCCCCCCCCCACCCCCCCCCCCCCCCACCCCCCCCCCCCCCCACCCCCCCCCCCCCCCACCCCCCCCCCCCCCCACCCCCCCCCCCCCCCACCCCCCCCCCCCCCCACCCCCCCCCCCCCCCACCCCCCCCCCCCCCCACCCCCCCCCCCCCCCACCCCCCCCCCCCCCCACCCCCCCCCCCCCCCACCCCCCCCCCCCCCCACCCCCCCCCCCCCCCACCCCCCCCCCCCCCCACCCCCCCCCCCCCCCACCCCCCCCCCCCCCCACCCCCCCCCCCCCCCACCCCCCCCCCCCCCCACCCCCCCCCCCCCCCACCCCCCCCCCCCCCCACCCCCCCCCCCCCCCACCCCCCCCCCCCCCCACCCCCCCCCCCCCCCACCCCCCCCCCCCCCCACCCCCCCCCCCCCCCACCCCCCCCCCCCCCCACCCCCCCCCCCCCCCACCCCCCCCCCCCCCCACCCCCCCCCCCCCCCACCCCCCCCCCCCCCCACCCCCCCCCCCCCCCACCCCCCCCCCCCCCCACCCCCCCCCCCCCCCACCCCCCCCCCCCCCCACCCCCCCCCCCCCCCACCCCCCCCCCCCCCCACCCCCCCCCCCCCCCACCCCCCCCCCCCCCCACCCCCCCCCCCCCCCACCCCCCCCCCCCCCCACCCCCCCCCCCCCCCACCCCCCCCCCCCCCCACCCCCCCCCCCCCCCACCCCCCCCCCCCCCCACCCCCCCCCCCCCCCACCCCCCCCCCCCCCCACCCCCCCCCCCCCCCACCCCCCCCCCCCCCCACCCCCCCCCCCCCCCACCCCCCCCCCCCCCCACCCCCCCCCCCCCCCACCCCCCCCCCCCCCCACCCCCCCCCCCCCCCACCCCCCCCCCCCCCCACCCCCCCCCCCCCCCACCCCCCCCCCCCCCCACCCCCCCCCCCCCCCACCCCCCCCCCCCCCCACCCCCCCCCCCCCCCACCCCCCCCCCCCCCCACCCCCCCCCCCCCCCACCCCCCCCCCCCCCCACCCCCCCCCCCCCCCACCCCCCCCCCCCCCCACCCCCCCCCCCCCCCACCCCCCCCCCCCCCCACCCCCCCCCCCCCCCACCCCCCCCCCCCCCCACCCCCCCCCCCCCCCACCCCCCCCCCCCCCCACCCCCCCCCCCCCCCACCCCCCCCCCCCCCCACCCCCCCCCCCCCCCACCCCCCCCCCCCCCCACCCCCCCCCCCCCCCACCCCCCCCCCCCCCCACCCCCCCCCCCCCCCACCCCCCCCCCCCCCCACCCCCCCCCCCCCCCACCCCCCCCCCCCCCCACCCCCCCCCCCCCCCACCCCCCCCCCCCCCCACCCCCCCCCCCCCCCACCCCCCCCCCCCCCCACCCCCCCCCCCCCCCACCCCCCCCCCCCCCCACCCCCCCCCCCCCCCACCCCCCCCCCCCCCCACCCCCCCCCCCCCCCACCCCCCCCCCCCCCCACCCCCCCCCCCCCCCACCCCCCCCCCCCCCCACCCCCCCCCCCCCCCACCCCCCCCCCCCCCCACCCCCCCCCCCCCCCACCCCCCCCCCCCCCCACCCCCCCCCCCCCCCACCCCCCCCCCCCCCCACCCCCCCCCCCCCCCACCCCCCCCCCCCCCCACCCCCCCCCCCCCCCACCCCCCCCCCCCCCCACCCCCCCCCCCCCCCACCCCCCCCCCCCCCCACCCCCCCCCCCCCCCACCCCCCCCCCCCCCCACCCCCCCCCCCCCCCACCCCCCCCCCCCCCCACCCCCCCCCCCCCCCACCCCCCCCCCCCCCCACCCCCCCCCCCCCCCACCCCCCCCCCCCCCCACCCCCCCCCCCCCCCACCCCCCCCCCCCCCCACCCCCCCCCCCCCCCACCCCCCCCCCCCCCCACCCCCCCCCCCCCCCACCCCCCCCCCCCCCCACCCCCCCCCCCCCCCACCCCCCCCCCCCCCCACCCCCCCCCCCCCCCACCCCCCCCCCCCCCCACCCCCCCCCCCCCCCACCCCCCCCCCCCCCCACCCCCCCCCCCCCCCACCCCCCCCCCCCCCCACCCCCCCCCCCCCCCACCCCCCCCCCCCCCCACCCCCCCCCCCCCCCACCCCCCCCCCCCCCCACCCCCCCCCCCCCCCACCCCCCCCCCCCCCCACCCCCCCCCCCCCCCACCCCCCCCCCCCCCCACCCCCCCCCCCCCCCACCCCCCCCCCCCCCCACCCCCCCCCCCCCCCACCCCCCCCCCCCCCCACCCCCCCCCCCCCCCACCCCCCCCCCCCCCCACCCCCCCCCCCCCCCACCCCCCCCCCCCCCCACCCCCCCCCCCCCCCACCCCCCCCCCCCCCCACCCCCCCCCCCCCCCACCCCCCCCCCCCCCCACCCCCCCCCCCCCCCACCCCCCCCCCCCCCCACCCCCCCCCCCCCCCACCCCCCCCCCCCCCCACCCCCCCCCCCCCCCACCCCCCCCCCCCCCCACCCCCCCCCCCCCCCACCCCCCCCCCCCCCCACCCCCCCCCCCCCCCACCCCCCCCCCCCCCCACCCCCCCCCCCCCCCACCCCCCCCCCCCCCCACCCCCCCCCCCCCCCACCCCCCCCCCCCCCCACCCCCCCCCCCCCCCACCCCCCCCCCCCCCCACCCCCCCCCCCCCCCACCCCCCCCCCCCCCCACCCCCCCCCCCCCCCACCCCCCCCCCCCCCCACCCCCCCCCCCCCCCACCCCCCCCCCCCCCCACCCCCCCCCCCCCCCACCCCCCCCCCCCCCCACCCCCCCCCCCCCCCACCCCCCCCCCCCCCCACCCCCCCCCCCCCCCACCCCCCCCCCCCCCCACCCCCCCCCCCCCCCACCCCCCCCCCCCCCCACCCCCCCCCCCCCCCACCCCCCCCCCCCCCCACCCCCCCCCCCCCCCACCCCCCCCCCCCCCCACCCCCCCCCCCCCCCACCCCCCCCCCCCCCCACCCCCCCCCCCCCCCACCCCCCCCCCCCCCCACCCCCCCCCCCCCCCACCCCCCCCCCCCCCCACCCCCCCCCCCCCCCACCCCCCCCCCCCCCCACCCCCCCCCCCCCCCACCCCCCCCCCCCCCCACCCCCCCCCCCCCCCACCCCCCCCCCCCCCCACCCCCCCCCCCCCCCACCCCCCCCCCCCCCCACCCCCCCCCCCCCCCACCCCCCCCCCCCCCCACCCCCCCCCCCCCCCACCCCCCCCCCCCCCCACCCCCCCCCCCCCCCACCCCCCCCCCCCCCCACCCCCCCCCCCCCCCACCCCCCCCCCCCCCCACCCCCCCCCCCCCCCACCCCCCCCCCCCCCCACCCCCCCCCCCCCCCACCCCCCCCCCCCCCCACCCCCCCCCCCCCCCACCCCCCCCCCCCCCCACCCCCCCCCCCCCCCACCCCCCCCCCCCCCCACCCCCCCCCCCCCCCACCCCCCCCCCCCCCCACCCCCCCCCCCCCCCACCCCCCCCCCCCCCCACCCCCCCCCCCCCCCACCCCCCCCCCCCCCCACCCCCCCCCCCCCCCACCCCCCCCCCCCCCCACCCCCCCCCCCCCCCACCCCCCCCCCCCCCCACCCCCCCCCCCCCCCACCCCCCCCCCCCCCCACCCCCCCCCCCCCCCACCCCCCCCCCCCCCCACCCCCCCCCCCCCCCACCCCCCCCCCCCCCCACCCCCCCCCCCCCCCACCCCCCCCCCCCCCCACCCCCCCCCCCCCCCACCCCCCCCCCCCCCCACCCCCCCCCCCCCCCACCCCCCCCCCCCCCCACCCCCCCCCCCCCCCACCCCCCCCCCCCCCCACCCCCCCCCCCCCCCACCCCCCCCCCCCCCCACCCCCCCCCCCCCCCACCCCCCCCCCCCCCCACCCCCCCCCCCCCCCACCCCCCCCCCCCCCCACCCCCCCCCCCCCCCACCCCCCCCCCCCCCCACCCCCCCCCCCCCCCACCCCCCCCCCCCCCCACCCCCCCCCCCCCCCACCCCCCCCCCCCCCCACCCCCCCCCCCCCCCACCCCCCCCCCCCCCCACCCCCCCCCCCCCCCACCCCCCCCCCCCCCCACCCCCCCCCCCCCCCACCCCCCCCCCCCCCCACCCCCCCCCCCCCCCACCCCCCCCCCCCCCCACCCCCCCCCCCCCCCACCCCCCCCCCCCCCCACCCCCCCCCCCCCCCACCCCCCCCCCCCCCCACCCCCCCCCCCCCCCACCCCCCCCCCCCCCCACCCCCCCCCCCCCCCACCCCCCCCCCCCCCCACCCCCCCCCCCCCCCACCCCCCCCCCCCCCCACCCCCCCCCCCCCCCACCCCCCCCCCCCCCCACCCCCCCCCCCCCCCACCCCCCCCCCCCCCCACCCCCCCCCCCCCCCACCCCCCCCCCCCCCCACCCCCCCCCCCCCCCACCCCCCCCCCCCCCCACCCCCCCCCCCCCCCACCCCCCCCCCCCCCCACCCCCCCCCCCCCCCACCCCCCCCCCCCCCCACCCCCCCCCCCCCCCACCCCCCCCCCCCCCCACCCCCCCCCCCCCCCACCCCCCCCCCCCCCCACCCCCCCCCCCCCCCACCCCCCCCCCCCCCCACCCCCCCCCCCCCCCACCCCCCCCCCCCCCCACCCCCCCCCCCCCCCACCCCCCCCCCCCCCCACCCCCCCCCCCCCCCACCCCCCCCCCCCCCCACCCCCCCCCCCCCCCACCCCCCCCCCCCCCCACCCCCCCCCCCCCCCACCCCCCCCCCCCCCCACCCCCCCCCCCCCCCACCCCCCCCCCCCCCCACCCCCCCCCCCCCCCACCCCCCCCCCCCCCCACCCCCCCCCCCCCCCACCCCCCCCCCCCCCCACCCCCCCCCCCCCCCACCCCCCCCCCCCCCCACCCCCCCCCCCCCCCACCCCCCCCCCCCCCCACCCCCCCCCCCCCCCACCCCCCCCCCCCCCCACCCCCCCCCCCCCCCACCCCCCCCCCCCCCCACCCCCCCCCCCCCCCACCCCCCCCCCCCCCCACCCCCCCCCCCCCCCACCCCCCCCCCCCCCCACCCCCCCCCCCCCCCACCCCCCCCCCCCCCCACCCCCCCCCCCCCCCACCCCCCCCCCCCCCCACCCCCCCCCCCCCCCACCCCCCCCCCCCCCCACCCCCCCCCCCCCCCACCCCCCCCCCCCCCCACCCCCCCCCCCCCCCACCCCCCCCCCCCCCCACCCCCCCCCCCCCCCACCCCCCCCCCCCCCCACCCCCCCCCCCCCCCACCCCCCCCCCCCCCCACCCCCCCCCCCCCCCACCCCCCCCCCCCCCCACCCCCCCCCCCCCCCACCCCCCCCCCCCCCCACCCCCCCCCCCCCCCACCCCCCCCCCCCCCCACCCCCCCCCCCCCCCACCCCCCCCCCCCCCCACCCCCCCCCCCCCCCACCCCCCCCCCCCCCCACCCCCCCCCCCCCCCACCCCCCCCCCCCCCCACCCCCCCCCCCCCCCACCCCCCCCCCCCCCCACCCCCCCCCCCCCCCACCCCCCCCCCCCCCCACCCCCCCCCCCCCCCACCCCCCCCCCCCCCCACCCCCCCCCCCCCCCACCCCCCCCCCCCCCCACCCCCCCCCCCCCCCACCCCCCCCCCCCCCCACCCCCCCCCCCCCCCACCCCCCCCCCCCCCCACCCCCCCCCCCCCCCACCCCCCCCCCCCCCCACCCCCCCCCCCCCCCACCCCCCCCCCCCCCCACCCCCCCCCCCCCCCACCCCCCCCCCCCCCCACCCCCCCCCCCCCCCACCCCCCCCCCCCCCCACCCCCCCCCCCCCCCACCCCCCCCCCCCCCCACCCCCCCCCCCCCCCACCCCCCCCCCCCCCCACCCCCCCCCCCCCCCACCCCCCCCCCCCCCCACCCCCCCCCCCCCCCACCCCCCCCCCCCCCCACCCCCCCCCCCCCCCACCCCCCCCCCCCCCCACCCCCCCCCCCCCCCACCCCCCCCCCCCCCCACCCCCCCCCCCCCCCACCCCCCCCCCCCCCCACCCCCCCCCCCCCCCACCCCCCCCCCCCCCCACCCCCCCCCCCCCCCACCCCCCCCCCCCCCCACCCCCCCCCCCCCCCACCCCCCCCCCCCCCCACCCCCCCCCCCCCCCACCCCCCCCCCCCCCCACCCCCCCCCCCCCCCACCCCCCCCCCCCCCCACCCCCCCCCCCCCCCACCCCCCCCCCCCCCCACCCCCCCCCCCCCCCACCCCCCCCCCCCCCCACCCCCCCCCCCCCCCACCCCCCCCCCCCCCCACCCCCCCCCCCCCCCACCCCCCCCCCCCCCCACCCCCCCCCCCCCCCACCCCCCCCCCCCCCCACCCCCCCCCCCCCCCACCCCCCCCCCCCCCCACCCCCCCCCCCCCCCACCCCCCCCCCCCCCCACCCCCCCCCCCCCCCACCCCCCCCCCCCCCCACCCCCCCCCCCCCCCACCCCCCCCCCCCCCCACCCCCCCCCCCCCCCACCCCCCCCCCCCCCCACCCCCCCCCCCCCCCACCCCCCCCCCCCCCCACCCCCCCCCCCCCCCACCCCCCCCCCCCCCCACCCCCCCCCCCCCCCACCCCCCCCCCCCCCCACCCCCCCCCCCCCCCACCCCCCCCCCCCCCCACCCCCCCCCCCCCCCACCCCCCCCCCCCCCCACCCCCCCCCCCCCCCACCCCCCCCCCCCCCCACCCCCCCCCCCCCCCACCCCCCCCCCCCCCCACCCCCCCCCCCCCCCACCCCCCCCCCCCCCCACCCCCCCCCCCCCCCACCCCCCCCCCCCCCCACCCCCCCCCCCCCCCACCCCCCCCCCCCCCCACCCCCCCCCCCCCCCACCCCCCCCCCCCCCCACCCCCCCCCCCCCCCACCCCCCCCCCCCCCCACCCCCCCCCCCCCCCACCCCCCCCCCCCCCCACCCCCCCCCCCCCCCACCCCCCCCCCCCCCCACCCCCCCCCCCCCCCACCCCCCCCCCCCCCCACCCCCCCCCCCCCCCACCCCCCCCCCCCCCCACCCCCCCCCCCCCCCACCCCCCCCCCCCCCCACCCCCCCCCCCCCCCACCCCCCCCCCCCCCCACCCCCCCCCCCCCCCACCCCCCCCCCCCCCCACCCCCCCCCCCCCCCACCCCCCCCCCCCCCCACCCCCCCCCCCCCCCACCCCCCCCCCCCCCCACCCCCCCCCCCCCCCACCCCCCCCCCCCCCCACCCCCCCCCCCCCCCACCCCCCCCCCCCCCCACCCCCCCCCCCCCCCACCCCCCCCCCCCCCCACCCCCCCCCCCCCCCACCCCCCCCCCCCCCCACCCCCCCCCCCCCCCACCCCCCCCCCCCCCCACCCCCCCCCCCCCCCACCCCCCCCCCCCCCCACCCCCCCCCCCCCCCACCCCCCCCCCCCCCCACCCCCCCCCCCCCCCACCCCCCCCCCCCCCCACCCCCCCCCCCCCCCACCCCCCCCCCCCCCCACCCCCCCCCCCCCCCACCCCCCCCCCCCCCCACCCCCCCCCCCCCCCACCCCCCCCCCCCCCCACCCCCCCCCCCCCCCACCCCCCCCCCCCCCCACCCCCCCCCCCCCCCACCCCCCCCCCCCCCCACCCCCCCCCCCCCCCACCCCCCCCCCCCCCCACCCCCCCCCCCCCCCACCCCCCCCCCCCCCCACCCCCCCCCCCCCCCACCCCCCCCCCCCCCCACCCCCCCCCCCCCCCACCCCCCCCCCCCCCCACCCCCCCCCCCCCCCACCCCCCCCCCCCCCCACCCCCCCCCCCCCCCACCCCCCCCCCCCCCCACCCCCCCCCCCCCCCACCCCCCCCCCCCCCCACCCCCCCCCCCCCCCACCCCCCCCCCCCCCCACCCCCCCCCCCCCCCACCCCCCCCCCCCCCCACCCCCCCCCCCCCCCACCCCCCCCCCCCCCCACCCCCCCCCCCCCCCACCCCCCCCCCCCCCCACCCCCCCCCCCCCCCACCCCCCCCCCCCCCCACCCCCCCCCCCCCCCACCCCCCCCCCCCCCCACCCCCCCCCCCCCCCACCCCCCCCCCCCCCCACCCCCCCCCCCCCCCACCCCCCCCCCCCCCCACCCCCCCCCCCCCCCACCCCCCCCCCCCCCCACCCCCCCCCCCCCCCACCCCCCCCCCCCCCCACCCCCCCCCCCCCCCACCCCCCCCCCCCCCCACCCCCCCCCCCCCCCACCCCCCCCCCCCCCCACCCCCCCCCCCCCCCAACTCCCCCACCCCCCACCCCCCCCCCCCCCCACCCCCCCCCCCCCCAACCCCCCCCCCCCCCCACCCCCCCCCCCCCCCACCCCCCCCCCCCCCCACCCCCCCCCCCCCCCACCCCCCCCCCCCCCCACCCCCCCCCCCCCACAACCCCCCCCCCCCCAAAACCCCCCCCCCCCCAACCCCCCCCCCCCCCAAACCCCCCCCCCCCCCCCACCCCCCCCCCCAAAAAGCCTTTTGGAAATCAAAGTAGACAATGTCCTTTGATTCCCCCTTATCCACATGCCTGTTTACACCCTCAAAGAGACTCTGAAAATTAGAGTAAAGACCAGGACTTGCCTCTATACAAAAAAACCATGCTGACTCTTCCTCAGCAGATCTTGCTTTTCTACATGTTTTATCATTTTATCTTTAATGATAGATTCTACTAATTTACCAGGAACAGATGTCAAACTGACTGGTTTGTAATTTCCTGGGTCCCCCATAGATTGGTGTGACATTGGCCATCTTCCAGTCTTCAGGGATGGAGCCTGATTTCAGGGATAAGTTGCATATTAAAGTAAGAAGATCAGCAATTTCATGCTTGAGGTCTTTAAGAACTCTTGGGTGAATGCAATCTGGGCCAGGGGATTTGGTAGCATTTAGTTTAACAATGGCTGCCAGAACGTCTTCCTTGTCTATCACTATCTTTGTCAGTTCCTCGGTTTCGCCTCCTAAGAAGCATGGTTCAGGCACAGGAATTTTCTTCACCTCCTCTTGGGTGAAGGCAGAAGCAAAGAATTCATTCAGTTTCTCTGCAATCTCCCTGTCATCCTTTAGCACACCTTTTGTTCCTTCATCATCTAGCAGGCCTACTGCTTCCCTAGCTGGCTTCCTACTTTTGATGTACTTGAAGAACTGCTTGTTGCTGGTCTTGATGTTCACAGCCATGTGTTCCTCATAACACTTTTTTGCCTCCCTTACAGCTAACTTGCTTCTCTTTTGCCACTATTTGTGTTCCTTATCGTATTCTTCATCAGTCGAGCTGGACTTCCTGTTAACCCCTGTTAAAAAGATGTGCCTAAAAAAATGTGACTTTGAGAAAAGCCCTCCAAAAAGAAAAACAGAGCTCACTTGGCTCTTTGTGTCCCACTCCTCTTCTCCACTGCAACTGCTCTGCTGCTGTTTCCGGAGACCTCTCGTGTTCAATTTGGGTCTTTTATTCTGGGCATTATATGGCTTTTATTGGTTTAATATTCTTTGTATTTTGAAATTTGGTAAACTTTTATTTAAAGTTTTATATTTGCTCTAAACTGCCCAAAAAACTTTGAATACAGGAAGTAAACAAATGAAATCAATAACAACAATAATAATAAAGCTAGCAAAACAAAGCACTGCATGGTCAATTTCTTGAGAAGATCAAGGACAAGGTGGACATTAAAAAGACCTGGCTGTGATTAGCAACTGGAACTCTGAATAAGGAAACCGAATCACTGATTTTAGTTGCTCAAGAGCAAGCGATTAGAACAAATACGATCAAGGTCAGAATCGAAAAATCCTCAGATTACAACATAAGAACAGCTAAAAACTGGTGGGAACATTGTCCAAAAAAGCATGGAAAATGAGAAGGTCAAAATCTTGTGGAATTTTTGAATCCAAATGGACAAAGTATTGGCACATAATACACTGGACATCACAGTGATTGAGGATAAGAAAGTGACCATCGTCAACATAGCAGTACCTGGTGACAGCAGGGTCACTGAAAATGAGAAGGTCACTAAACACCCAGACTTGAAAATCAAGATACAGCAACTATGGCACAAACCAGCTGAGGTCATCCCAGTGGTAACCAGCACCCTGGGAACCTTCCAAAAACACTAGGGCGGCACTTGAAATATCTTCAAATTGACAAAATTAACATTTGTCAGATTCAAAAGGCAGCCTTGCTGGGATTCACATGAATAATGTGCTGATACATTACATCGTCCTAAGCCTCTTGGTGAGGCTCAAATTGTAATGAAAGGCCAACAACTAGCTAAAGAACTGGAAGCTGTGATATTAAACAAAATTTAATAATAATAATGAAGAGGACAGGTACAAAATGATAATAGAGACTTGTAAGAATCAAAGCATTGATTAGACCTCACCTGGAATATTGTGTACAGTTTTGGGCACCACAATTCAAGAAGGACATTGACAAACTGGAAAAGGTCCAGAGGAGGGCTACCAAACTGATAAAAGGTCTGGAATCCGTGCCCTACAAGGCGAGACTTGGGGAGCTGAGTATGTTTAGTTTGGTGAAGAGAACGTTACGAGGTGACATGATAGCCCTGTTTAGATATTTGAAGAGATGTCATGTTGGTGAGGGAGCAAGCTTGTTTTCTGCTGGTCCAGAGACTAGGACCAGGAGTAATGGGTTCAATATGAAGGAAAAGAGATTCCCCCTAAACATCAGGAAAAACGTCCTGACAGTAAGGCCTGTTCAACAGTGGAATGCACTACCTCAGAGTGTGGTGAAGTCTCCTTCTTTGGAGGATTTTAAAGAGATGGCCATCTGACAGGAGAGGTTTGATTGTTTGTTCCTGCATTGCAGGGGAGTTGGACTTGATGGCCTTTGGAGGGTTTCATCCAACTCTATGATTCTATGAAAGAACAAATTTGCATATGGTCTGGATTGATTACAAGAATGCATTCAACTCATTGTCCCATAGTTGGATCAAGAACTGCTTGGAAATAATTGTTGTCATTAAAAACATATGAGCATTCACTGAAAAAACAATGAGACAGTGGAGAACTGAACTGACAGTCAAAAATGAAAACTATGGAACAGTCAGTATCAAATGATGAACTTTCCAAGGTGATTCACTATTGCCCCTACTGTTTAACATCACCATTATCCCACTAACAATGATTTAAAAAACAAAAACAAAATTGGGATATCAAATGACCAAAGACTCAAAAAAATCTCACATTTGCTATACATTTGGAGCTCTACAGGAAATCAGATGCAGATTTCTAATCACTAGTGAACACAGTCCAAATATTCAGCATAGACATTTTGACAGAGTTTGGCCTTAAAAAAAGTGTCACTGTGGCCATAAAGAGGGGCAACATCACTGAGAGTGACAGCACAGAATGCCTGTCAACCAACTAATCAAGTGCAACTGAAAGATAGCCTAAAAATTCCTGGCATTTTGTCTCTGGATAACATCAAGCACAGGCAATTGAAAACTGTGGAATATACCTAGAGGGTAAGGAAAATTTTGAGATCCAAATTAAATGGTGGGAATACCATCAAGGCCATCAATCCCTGGGCCATACCCATCATCAGGTACACCACTGGAATCATAAACTGGACACAGGCCAATATGAATGCAATGGATAAAAATACTCCAAATCTTATGACAATGCACTACAGCTTATACCCATGCAGTGATACTGACAGACTATATCTTCCCCAGAGATGTGGTGGCAGAGGGTTACTGCAAGTAAAGCAAACGGTGGAATAGGAGAAACACGTGCTGGCCCATTATGTGAATGAAAGTCAAGAACAGGCATTTATTGAAAACCCACAGAACCAAATAGGAGTACAGAAAAATGTGATTAAATCGAGGACTGAAAGGTGGCACAGCAAAGCATTGCATGGCCAATTTCTGGAGAAGATCAAGGACAAAGTAGGCTATGGTTAACAACTGGAACTCTGAAAAAGGAAACAGAATCAGTGATTTGAGCCACTCAAGAGCAGGCCCTTAGGACAAATACGAGCAAGGCCAGAATAGAAAAATCCTCAGATAATGCAAAGTGCAAATTGTGCAGAGAAGCACAGTTGCTGCAAAAAGATTGCCCAGACTGAGTACAAACAGAGAGATAATTCAGTGACCAAGATGATACGCTGGAATTAAAACAAGTATTACTGCATTAGGACAGCTAAAAATTGGAACATTGTCCAGAGAAAGTCATGGGAAATAAGGTCAAGATCTTGTGGGACTTTTGAATACAAATGAACAAAGTACTGGCATATAATACACCGGATATCACAACAATAGAGGACAAGCAAGTGACCATCATTGACACAGCAATACCTGGTGACATCAGGGTCAATGAAAAAGAACATGAGATGTGTGGCACTTGAAACATCTACAAATAGACAAAATCATCATTGGTCAGATTCTGAAGGCAGCCCTGCTGGGATCCGCACAAATACTATGTTGATACATTACAATGTCCTGAACTTCTGGGTGAGGTTCAAATTTTAATGGAAGGCCAACAACCAGCTAAAAAACTTGCAGCTGTGATATTAAAATTAAATAATAATAATAATAATAATAAAGCAGATTATGAGGTTGGAGGTGCTCATAGACCCAGGTTTGCTGTTTGAAAAGCAAGTTGGTGCAATGACCAAGAATTCCTTCTATTATCTGCATCTGGTTCCCCAATTCTGGCCATTCTTAGACTCAGCCCATCTGGTCATACTGATCCATCTTCTTGTAATGTCATATTTAGATTACTGTAATATGCTGTACCTCGGCTGCACTTAAATACTGTCCAAAAACTGCAGCTGGTCTGGGACTAGCCAACAAGAACATATGTTGCTCATTTTGAAACAGCTTCATTCATTCAATTCAGTTCAAAGCACTGGTTTATGACCTCTATAGCCCTTCAGGGCCTGGGGATTCCATATCAGAGGGACCACCTCCTTCCATATATTCCACTGCAACAATTACCACCATTAGGTTTCCATTTGCCAGCTGTTCCTCTATTTATGGCGGCCCACCTAGTACTCATCAGAGCCCAGACCTTTTCCATTGTGTCCCTATACTGTGGAATGGGAGGGGGAACCCCCTTGTTGGAGATCTTTAAGAGTTGCTGCAAAGTTTATTTGCCAGGGTTTTTGGTAGTAAGCCACCTTGAGCTCAGAGGAAAGGAAGGGTATAAATATTTTAACAAGTACACAATCAGAAGCAAATTTCTGTGAGCTTACTATCATTGTTAGGTTCCCATTCCAGACTATTTCCTCCCTTAAGTCTGACATCATACAAAAAAGAAATGCTTTTCTAAGGCTACAATACTTCAATGAATATACTTGAGAATACATTAAACTGAAATGAAACCATCCTCCATTCCTTGACCAGAAAAGCCACATGTTGAAGGAAGTCTTCTTAGGCTGAAGAAAAGCTTCTGACTTTGCAGAATGGTAGGATACATGCTAGTGGATTAAAAAAAAGTTACCAGTGGGAAGCACATAAAATGGGACATAACAACAGAGATCTAAAATCGTATCTTGTCGGAATATATCCTTCTTTTAGGTAGTGCTCTTTTTTAAAAAAAATACTACTGATATATTCCAGATCTTATATTAGAAGTTCCTACTGGCATTCCTCTGTGTGTATGTGAATAAATAATGCAACAGTGTTCAAACACAAGATGCGGTGGCCCATTGTCACAGGAAACCCTGGAGACTCACTGCAGAAGCAGGAGAGACAGAAGTTTCTTTTTTGCTATGAAAAATGTTTTTGTAAAGAACAAAACACAGAAGAGAAAGTAACTGCTACAGAATACTTGATGGGCACTTTAATCTTCCATTAATATGCAAATTTTGTTCTTTAGAACCCCTGGTAAAGATTTTTTCCCCTTTCTATCATGCTATCTGAAAATAGTCCTATTCTCCCAAAGGTCCTTCTTGCTTGAGTCTAAGTGAAATACTGTTTCTATGCTAATTCCCAAGGCCCTCTGGTGTGCATCATTTTCATTTGAAATTATGTGAAGTTTATTGAACCACATTTGTAAAACATTCCACAGTTGATTTCCTTCTAAAGATCTCCTTTAATAGAGCCAAGTCCCCTGTTGATTTGAGTCACGTGAGGATGTTTAAGGAAATATTATCAAACAACAAGACTAGAAATAAAGAAAACATGTAAAGAAATTTGGATATGAGCTCACAAGGGGAAGAGGTAGTGATTTTAGCTTCATAATCAACTTAGGACAAATATTGTTGGGATACCTGGCAAACATCAGGAAGATACTCCTGCTAGTGATATTTCTTTTCATAAATGTTACCCATGAGTAAATGTAAAAAAACTATAAACTAAACACAATATCCTTCCCAGTGTCAGCTTAAAATCACATTTCCTTTTAGTAATATGTTTATCCTAAAATTGTAGCAGAAACTATTTTGCTGCTATGAATAGGGAAATCAGCAAGTATTTTGTACTTTCTATTTATAAGAAATGTGTAAGCCAGTAATCCAGACATTGTTTTCTCATTCATTACTTTTTATGACTTCTCACATTAGACCCAGATAGTCATATCATAGGGCCATACTTGTGTTATGAGTATCTGTAATGTTCTTTAATTTAAAAATGCAAATGAATAAGTCAATCAAAACTTTTCACTCTCTTGGCTTTAAGTTGCTGCATTGTTTTGGAGGCCTGTTGAGCCTCACAGCTGCAGCTACTAGTAAGAGGGGGGGCTAGGGAGGGGCCTGGTTTCCCTGTTGCGGCTGTGTTGCCGGGGAACCTCTGGGCCAGGCCTGACCGCATGGCCTTTTTAAAAAATTCATTTTTATTTTATTATATGGAATACATATAAATTAACATTCTGATATAGAACGGTTCTAGTAATAACAGAGTAAGATCTACCACATCTATTAAGAACTATGTAGTTTACATATGTAAGTAATAGTTACACAAGGAACAGTATTTTAAGATTTTGATACACAAATACATTATGAAAACACAGATATAAATATCCAATAATAATTATAAATAAATATATAAGTAGATAACAATAAGTAGATTAATAACAAATTAATTAATTAATAGATTAATAATAATTGTAAGTTATGCAATTAGTAACAAGGTTCTATTTTGAGGGCCAGAATTGTATAGATATTGCAGTAAAGGGACCCCATACTTTATAAAAAGGGTTGAGGCATTTTTTTGTGAATAAGAGTTGTCAATTTGTCCGCTGTTCTGTAGTCCTTTATTTTTAACAGCCATTCATCATATGACGGCAATTCTTTTGCTTTCCAATATCTGGCTATCACTATTCTTGCTGCTATTGTCAGATATGTCTGTTGATATTTCAAGATAACATCTTCTGGAAATTTGGGTCAGTCATATGTTTAGGTGTTGTAATTTTGTTTTCTTATTGAATCTAGGAGGTGTTTTGTTTTCTTGGCTAGTTTGTTGTGTTCTTTGAGAGATTTGTATTATTGTATAAAAAGTCCTGTGCTTTTGCAACCATCTGTAGGTTTACTCTAGTGTTATTCCAGACAAGGGAGATCCCCTCAGGGAACAGCCATCTGTAAGAAATTTTGTTTTCCTTTAAAAAGTCTGTGAAAAAATGATACGCTTTCCTTTTCTCCTGGAAGTATATTGGGATTTCTTTAAGTATAATGAGATCCACGTTTTCCAAGGTAAGTCTATGTTTTAAATGTTTCTTTAGGATCATGTCTGACATTGTCTTCCTCAAGAATTTCAGCACTATATCCCTAGATGATTTGTGTTCTTTGGCATACCTAGAATTTACAGAATAAATTGATTTGATCAACTTCTTTAGATATTTCATGAAGTGGGATGTTCCATATTTCAGATAAAAGTGGAGAAAGTCTTTGTATTAGGTTTTCTAGGTTTTCTTTTGGTTTCTCTTGAAGCTCTCGTATCCTTAAAGTCATCTCCTTCTGTTTGAGTTCTAGCATTGAGAGTTTTTCTAATTGATCATCATTCTGTGTCTTATGTGTTTCCAGCTGTCCTTCCAATGTAGTCATTTTTAGTTTATAGCTGTAATATCTAATGTGACATTAGTCATTGTAGCTTCCAGGTTATGTAGCTTTGCATTGTCTCTCTTGAGATTGTGTATCTCTATTTCTAGTTGTTCTAGTTCTAGTTCATATTCTCTTTTTGGAAACTCTCTAGTTTCTCTAGTATCATATCTAGCCTGTTATGAATAACCATGTTGTCATTTGAAAAATTCGGGTTCGCTGTCAGCGTTTCAGTGTTGGTGTTGGTGATTGCCACATGCTTTGTTTTCTTTGACATTTTTGTATTAGGAATAGAGATTGTTCAGGCGAAGTCTTTTCAAATTGTGAATTTGTGTGGGTCAGAAAGGAGCACAGTGCTTGCCTTTGCTGGCCTCCCTTTTATTCCTATCCCTATCGTATGTGAGGTCCATTAGCAGACCTGCCTTGGGATGTATATCTTCTGGACTTTGTGTCCTTTGTCTCTTGAAGGGATTATATTGTAGAATTAAATTAAAATGCAGTGTATGGTATCCTCATGGGCATCAGTTTTCATAGCTGTCTAGTATCCCCCTGTTGCTTTGCTTTTTAGAGATCCCAAATGAGGTTCCTACCTACTCCTTGAGCTGCTCAATGTCTGGGATTCTGTTGGGTTTGGATGACTCACTCGGGTGTCAGCAAGAGGTTCCAAAGGCTGCTGGGTCCAATAAAACAATCAGGGGTGTCTCTGGGAAGTCATCAGGGGTTAGTGAAAGCCATGAAAGCCATGACCTGATGGTGTTTTTCCTTTTCCGTATTGTTGAACAGTTCATTAATTAATAATATATAGTATAATACCTATGAAATTGTAATAAAATTGTAATAAAATATATAGTTTTATGGTATTATTAAAAAATTAAGCTTAGATAGAATAATAGGCCAATATGCTAAATGCAAATGAACTAGTTATGGGGAAGATAAAAAGTACTGCTGGAAATTCATCAAAATTGAAGAACAGTAGAAAAATGAATTAGTGGCAATTTGTTTAACTGTAATGGTTCCATTTACAAATTCACTACTCTGTGAGCTCTATAGCTCTCTGTGTGGTTAATTGGGATCCACTTCGTCGTTGCTTGTATGGATTCAAATATACACTTTCCCAGGCATAACTTTGCTCCAGGCAACTTCTCTCCACCCATGGCCAGCCTTCCCACTCCCTCACACTGCTTTACATGCCTTTCCCCTCACCCCCCCCCCTTCATGCTGATCAAGAGAACAAGAAATAGATCTCTCATATGTATAGTAGCAGTGCAGGGGGGGGGGGGAAGAACCCACCACTCATCTCTGTCTAATATCTGTATTCAGTCTCTCCTCCACCAGTACAGCCTCACCAGCACAGCCTCAGCACTGCAAAGTTCTGGTTGATAGGTGCCCTGCAGTCTTCCATCCTTGCCTCCCATGCTGCCAGCTCCTTACTGTTTCTCTAAAGTGCACATATTGAGAGATTGAGAGATAAATATTTTGATATAAAATAACAAAACAGAGGGCTTTTTTAAGGAACAATGCAGGCCTCTTCCACTTTGCCTCTGTGCCCCTCCCCAGTGGCTGGAAGGGGTTTTAAAAAGTTATTTCAGGAAATACTCTATTTTAAATCAAGCCTCTCTCTTATCTTCTCCTGAGATGGCTGCAGAGATACATAAAGAGAGAGAATGTGTGGGCATGTGGGTGGAGGAGAAGAGAGGGGGCTGAGAATATCAACTTTGTGCCTTTAAGGCAGTTGCTGACTGGAATTAAGAGAACCAGGAGAGAACCAGAGGCCCCTTTGAGTCTTGCAAGTAGCTGCAAGGCACTGGGCTTCCTCCTCATGTGTAAATAGAGAAATGTGAGGAGAGCCTCTACTAGCCCACTGAGCAGAGAATAGCTTCAAGGTAAATGTTCCATGCGTATTGGGCCACAAAGAAGCTTGTTCCAGGGCCTCAGACTGCAGACAGGAAACAAGTCTCTCAGACAAAAATGGCTCAACTTTGACACCATCCACATTATTCGTTTTCTGCTACTGTCAAAATTAGGCTTCTACTACTGTCAAAAATGGCCAAATTGTGGCTATATTGGGCACATTCAATTTATATTAGAAGCCCAAATACATTTTACTTAGTAAATGCAGACCTGGGCTGAAAGTATTTTGATCAGCTTGTATGTATTTGTTTAAACTATCCTCAAATGCCACTGCTTTCCCCATTCCCCCAGCAAGTGCCTGCTAGCTGGAGTCCCAAGAAGAAGGAGAAGGAGAAGGAGGAGGAGGAGGAGGAGGAGGAGGAGGAGGAGGAGGAGGAGGATTATTTACATCCCCCTTTTTCTCTTGTAAGAAGATTCAAAGGGGCTTACAAGCTCTTTCCCTTCCCCCTCACAACAAACATCCTGTGAGGTAGGTGGGGCTGAGAAAGCTCAGAAGAACTGTGACTAGCCCAAGGTCACCCAGCTGGTGTCTGTTGGGAGTGCACAGGCTAATCTCAATTCCCCAGTTAAGTCTCCATAGCTCAAGAACAGAGCGGGAAATCAAACCTGGTTCCTCCATACTAGAGTACACCTGCTCTTAACCACTATGCCATTGCTGCTTTAAAGATTCCTAGCTAGCAGGCCATTGGTGGGGGAAGGGAAAGGGGGTGACTCTCTGTCAAACTGAAAATAGTTCAGCCCCATTTCCTCCAGCCAGTGCCTGCAAGCTGGGAAACTTCAAAGGGATTCTGGTTGGCAGGGGCTGTGTAACCCTGACCTTTATCCCCTGCCTTATGAAATATTGGATTTTTATGTTATTTCGTACATTGTGTGCCATAAAATGCCAGTTTCCATGTTTGTGTGGGTGGATAGCAGAGTGTCCAAACTGAAAGCAAGCCTAAGGCGAAACAGTCTGTTTGCAAAGATTACATCTATGAGTTACTCCAGTGATACAATCTGGACGTCTCATAACAAGGACATGCATCTTGATTATCACACCCTGCCAGAGCACTCCATTTACATAATGAAATCTGTAGAACTCCTGGACACCACACCTTGCCATGGTTGCAGATATGCAAATAGTACAGGAACATCCTGCCCTGAGATTGAAGTATCTCTTTGTGTTTTCTCCATAACAAAATGATCCCTTCCTGATTCACTCAAGCCTCAGCCAAATTTGGACAGAGACTTTAGGAAGTATCTCTGCATAAACCATTCAAGGTTTCACTGATGTAATCTAGGACCAATTGACCCCATGGGACCCGGGAAGTAGAAACAATAGATCAGTGGTGGCGAACCTTTGGCACTCCAGATGTTATGGACTACAATTCCCATCAGCCCTTGCCAACATGGTCAATTGACCATGCTGTCAGGGGCTGATGGAAATTGTAGTCCATAACATCTGGAGTGATAAAGGTCCGCCACCACGGCAATAGATAGAGCTGCTAATTAGCTCAACCCCACCTTATATAGAGTCCAGCAAAGAGCCAGGCAGTTGGAGAGAAAGCAGAACCCTAAGTTTAGCAGATTTCCTGCCTTACCTGTGCAAGGGGGTATAAAATACTGCACACCAGAGCCTCAGTGCTCAATACTAGCCTGAACCTCTTTTGGTCATGTTGGGTTGAGACGCGATATATTGTCCTTCGCTTGGGTCCCTATGCTGGCATAGGAATCCTTGCCTCCTTCTGGAACTCCTCTGCAGATTTTAGGGAACGTATAAGTCCCCTGCTTCCCCTGTATCATCCAAAACCTATCTTTTCCTCCCTGTTTATATACTTAGGAACTGTGTGTATGAGCCTTAACGTCTCAGTGTATGATTTCTTGCAACCAAAATTTACATTAAAATATTTAACCTACAATTTGGTCTCTTTTGCCTTCTCTGTAGAATGTTTCAAAAGCCAATTCTGGCATAGTTGTCTAAAAGATTCCCCCCAGCCTACCTCTCGCACTGCCAAGCTGTGTAATTCCCCATTGCTATATAAAAATAAGTGCTTATACTGTTAAGCTGGGTAACAGCTGGCAGGGGCGAGTGGGGCTGGACTCTCTTCAGTTTGATAGAGAGTCTGCCCCCTTCCTCCACCAAGCACCTGCTAGTCAGAGTCCCTTTAAAGATGTCCTGGCTTACAGGTGCTTGGTGGGGGAAGAGAGGGGGTGGACTGGACTCTGTCAAACTGAAGAGAGTCCACCCCCCTTGTCCCTGATAGCCACCCCCTTCCTCTCCCAGTGCCCCTGTTCCACCCCCTCTCAACAAACACACATCCTACTCTTCGTGGCCCCACAGTGGCACAAAAATGTGGTAAAAAAGCACAGATCCTAATGGATCCTCTGCATTTTTCCACTTGGCCACCCCCAAATCATCACCAGATCACAGCTTGTGCCCCTGGCCACATGTTTGAACACAACAATCACACATCCCATGCTCCATGGCCCCACAGTGGCACAAAAAAGCAGTGGAAACTGTGGGATGGGATAAGGCTTGCTGTTATGCCCAGCTGGCTCTGTGATAGAAATTTCACTGGGGGCGCTCTAGGGGGGTCTTGCTCTGGGTAAAGGCACCAAATTATTCACAGGGCTGCTGGTGAGTCTCCTGAAAGGAACCAGCCAACTTGGCTGAAGTTTGCGAGGGAGGGGCAAATGCTGTGGTCATCCAATTGAAGGTGAACCTGATGTCCACAGAACAAATGCCCACCCATGCAAACTTCAGCAAAGTTGGCTGGTTCCTTTGAGGAGACTTACCAGCAGAGAATGTTGGCAAATTTCTTAGGGTGCCTTTCAGGGGTGTATTATTAAAGCTAGTGGCACCAAAATTTCAGGGTCTCATCTGGAGACTGATGATACCACCTGAGTTTGGTGAAGTTTGGTTCAGGTGGTCCAAAGTTATGGACTTTCAAAGGAGTAGCCCCCAATGGGAAACAATGGGGGATGGGGTCACCCCTTTTGGGGGTCCATAACTTTGTACCCCCAGACCTGAACCTTATCAAACTCAGATAGTATCATCAGGAGCATCTCTGAATGATACCCTGTAATTTTGGTGCCACTAGCTTTAGAAACTCTCCCCCTGCAGGCCAAAACATAAAAAACACCCCAAAATTTTAAAAAAACAGACGGACCCGAAAATATTCGTGTATTTGAATATATCCGGGTATACCGAACATGGTATTTGGGCCTATTCGGGCATACAGATTTTTTTTCCCCAAATAAGCCTGAATCCAAATTTTACTGAATATTTTCGGTATTGCTCAACCCTAGTCACAATTCCCAGAAAATGGGGTGACAATGCAATCAAAGATGTCTTCTCTTCCTCCCCCTTTTTTGCTCCCTTCAGTCATAGGGACTATAAAACGTGCTTTTGATGCTATTCTGGTCTAGCACTACACTATCATTACTATAGCTTTTTAAACACACACATATGTGTGTAAAGTGTCATCAAGTCACAGTGAACTTATAGCTACCCAGTAGGATTTTCAAGGCAAGAGACTAACAGAGGTGGCTTACCATTGCACTCGTCTGCATACAACTCTGATATTCCTTTGTGCTCTGCCATCCAAGTACTCCCACCCAACCCTGCTTATCTTCTGAGTTCTGATGAGATCAAGCTAATCTGGGCCATGCCAACCAGAACTTATACATACATACACACCACAAATTTTTCCATTGTCAAGTTTTAAAGGGCTGAGCCTTGCTTTTCTTTTATGGTGAACATTTTGTGTAACTTGACTGTGCAACCCATTCATTTTCTAAGTATACATTTAAAACATCATAACTGTGTGCCTAAGAATGTAAAGTTGAAATTTGACAAAAACATGTTTGGAGATTCATCTATTATACAAACAGTCCTTTCTCAGTGTACATTCAAAGGAAAACTGGGCTTATCTCTTTACACTACTTGAAATTGCCTCACCCTTCTCCATGTTACCATAACAATATACCAGTCATTTCTGTCAATATGAAATATTTGATTTTAGATATTCCACACTCAAATACCAATTTGATTCCATGGAGTTCATAGTGCATGTTGTTGTGAGGATCACAAATAATATATATTAATGAGAATCATTGATCACTGTAGGCTGAATCTCAGTGAGAAAAATAAATGATTTTTTTCAATATCAATAAAATCATGATTTGGTTTAATATAAAAGAAGCAGATGTGAATTTTTTGTATGCAAACCACCAAGTGAATGTGTCTGTTACACATGAAATTTTTGACATACATATATACATTCAGAACAATAATGGCATCAGTCCTAGAAAAACTAAGAAATATAACATGTGCCTCTGGATCAAGAGAAAAATGGAAACCAAAGAAAATAGGAAGCATCCCCTGATGAGGAGGGGCTTTCCTAACCTCAGAATGTTCCATTCTTCTATTTTATTTTTAAGAGGATGTTTTCCTTTTAATGTTTCAGATTTAATAAAATCCAAAAGAGTACAAAATACACCATGGAGAAGTAGACTGGAATTTTTCTTTCAGTGATTATTTCATATATATTGTTTACAAAATATATTGTATTTCTTGCAACATGCCCATTTCTTCCACTGTTATGTGTATTGCCCTATACTCTTTGTGTTGCTAATAATGGAAACATACAGCCATTAAGCTAAAGGAACTCATTCCTTCAATACAAGGAATAGGATCCCCATATCAACTATTAAGACATTATTCCAAAGCCTTCGACAATACATTATTCCAAACATACTAGTTCCACAGATTCGGCCTTTTCAGGGCTTATACACACTTTTGGTGAGGCTGTAGACTTCTCAGTATCTGGAGGTGGGGGGCACAGCACTGAACCTGGTCCTGGCCCATACTTAGTGATCTATATTAAATTATTTCAATATGAAATCTTGTACTCTAATAGCCAAGTTAGCCAAATCTGAGTGCACTTTAATTGGTGACTAGCTGTCAATGGGAAGACAGATTTTTGCACAGACTTAATGCCGCAGGTTTGTAGAAAAATGTGTAATCCAAAAAACAAAACAAAACATTGCAGAACCAGCATAGTACAGTTGTTAAGAGCAACCAACTGTAATTTGGAGAACTGGGTTTGTTTCCCTGCTTGTCCTACTCTAATCTAGAGTATCAGATTAGTTGCCTCAATCCTTCTCATGCAGCCTTTTGGGTCACCTTTGGCTATTACAGTTTTCTCAGAACACTCTTCTTCCCCACCTATCACACAGTACCTGTTGTGGAGGGAGAGGGAAGGTGATTGTAAGCCACATTGAGACTTCTTTCAGTATAAAACCCAACTATTCTTCAAAACCCAAAAATGATAAAAGGCGTGCCTGTAGCTTTAAACAACAAATTCCTTCAGGGGTTGTCGCTAAGCGACCACAGCTTTCCAGGCTCCAGTTTCTGTAAGTAAAAGGAAGGAGAAGGGCCCTGTACAGGCTATTTTGACCTTTGAGAGAAGACTCACTGGAGCTGGAAACAGGGTTATTAATTCCAGGTTGGAAACTTTCTAGAGATTTTGTGATGGTGAGAGGAGGGCAGAGTTAGGGGGAAGAAGAGGCCTCAGATTAATATAATCCATAAACCACCCTCCAAAGCAGCCATTTTCTCCAGAGGGATAGATCTGTTGTATGCTGTCCAGTTGTAATCCTGGATATTGACAATGCTAGGCCAGGAAGCTGGAAGACTTGATACCACCTGACTTGCATTAATCAACTAGGACTGCGTGATTGCCATTGTTTATCAGCAGCCACCTGTGAAAACCAGTGAGGTGGTTGTATTGCATTGTTTTGTAATTGTTGTACATTCCTCCAATCCCAAAAGGGGAGAGATGGGATATTAAAACAAACAAACAACAGTAATAATAATAATAATAATAATAATAATAATAATGTATGTATGTAATTATTATAATAATAATTATAATAATTATAATAATTGCTGAGCAACCAGGGCATGGGCCTGCAGGGCAACTGGAAGCAAAACAACTACCAAAGCGGCAGAAATTTTCAATGTCAGAGAATCGAACTGTCATGAACTGCTACCATAAATCGGAACCCCAAAAGCATGGCTACCAAAAACGGATGTACCGGCTGTGGAAACTCGAATATCCAGATTCAACTGTAACTGAACTGAGACTTGCTGACCAGAGGCGATTCATAACCAGGAACAAGGTGTTCAGTGAAGTGTGAACAGAAGAAATATGGAAAAATCATGGGGGAAACAATTAGAACAGGCAACTGTGGAGACAATTGTAGGAGTTCTAACAATATCTAGGTCCACTGAACATTTTGAGCCAGAAGAAAATGCAGAGAATTTTGCATGAAAAACCTGTGTGCAATTTTTCGTACACCTGGCACATTGATTACAGAGACAACAAGAACTTTAAGAGAAAACTTTGATCTATGCTGCATCCAAAGGGAGAGAAGAGCAAAGGAACTGCCAACATTGAAAACAGTACTGAGAAAACATCTGGCACCTCTAGTGGAAGATGTAGATGCTGCACTATAGCTATCCAGATAACATCAATGGAAGAAACTAATCAGTTTGCATACAATTTACAGCAGTGATTGTAACACAAGAATTGGGAATACAAAAGCTGAAGCCCATAAGAGAAAAAAATGACTGGAGAGAAAACCAAAGTGGAAAATCAGGTTGGAGTGCAAAAGTAAGAACCTCTGATCAGATGCAAGCAATCTGAAAGAACATGAAGGAACAAAAACTGAGAAAAATGTCAAAGGCAAAAGAATAAGCAGTTAAAAAAATACTTTGGCTGAACACAAGAAAAAAAGTGAAGAAGCACTTGGAAATTGTGAAACAACGGAAATCCACAGCAACAGTAGAAGAATTAGGCAAGTGTGAAGCTAGGAAATTATTGAGTACAAGACAAAATCAACTTTTTCAATCTGATCAAAGGCAGTTCTACACCAGAGTCCCAAAATCACTGGGCAAAGCTGTACAGGAATGAAAAACCAGAAAAAACAACTACAAATACATTCTGGAAAGATTTGTAGGGAAACAGAAAAAGGCTACAACAACAATGCTAGGTGGATAAAAGACTTTAAGAAAGAAATTTTCAAAGAACAAGATGAGAAACTTGGAAATAACAGCAGAAATGATCAGTAAAAGAGTGAAGAAAGTCAAAAGAATTGGACATCACCTGGCAACCAGTCAGTTGCATGGATTTTAAAACAAATATCAATGACCAGCCTGCACTCAAAAATGGCTGAACAATTCAATGAAATGCTGCAAACTAGAGCAATCAATTGAATGGATAGTAACTGGGAAAACATATTTGATACAGAAAGATTCAATAAAGGAGGACAATACCAGAGGAAACTACAGGCCAATAACCTGTTTGCCTACAATGTCAAACTCCTGACAGGCATAATTGCTGATCAAATCCAAGATTACCCAGAGCCAAAATAGCTTATCTTGCCAATTAGAACAAAAAGGTAATAAAAGGAGAAAGTAGGGGCACCAAAGATCAGCTTCTGATTATTAAAATGATGCAGAGGGAACTGCAAAGCCCATAAAACTAAACCTGTATACAAGCGACGATTGATTACAAAAAAAACATTCGACTCACACACACAGTTGGATCATCAAATGTCTGGATGTCATTGGGGTTTTGTAGTAGAAAATAATATGGGATTTACACTCAAAATACAATGAAACACTAAGAAGAAGAAGAAAACTTAGTTAATTAGGCAACCAGAAACTCATGGAACTGTCAACATCAAGAGAGGAATTTTCAGGGGTGACTCACTGTCACCATTATTGTCATCATTACAATGATCCCACTATCAACAATTCTACAAAAAAACAAACCTGGGCTATCAAACTGCAAGAAATTCACCAAAAATCTCCCACTTGCTGTACATGGATGATCTAAAGCTTTATGGAAATCCAAGGAAACTAGAATTCAGTCACTGACCTTACAGTCAGAATCTTCAGCAATGACATTAGGTATGGAGTTCGGCTTGGACAAATGTCATACAGTGGCATGGAAGAAAATGAAAATTACTGACAGGAAGGGCATAGAGATGGCTAATGGAAAGACCATAAAGTGCAATCAACGTTAATCCTATAAATACCTGGAGCCACTACAGCTGGACAACATCAAGCATGGACATGTGAAAAATGTGGTCAGCAGAGAATATGTCCAAAGGGTCAGAAAAAAATTTTGAAGAGCAAATTAAACGGCAGGAATCTGATCAAGGCTATCAACACCTAGACCCATACCCGTCATCAGATACACTGCTAGGAATTGCATGAACTGGATACCAAGCAGAGCTGGATGATCTGGACAGAAAAACAAGAAAACTGATGACAATCCACTAATCATTACACTTGTGTAGTGATGTTGACAGACTTTACCTGCAGAAAATCAGGAGGTAGGGAGCTACTGCAAGTAGAACAAGCGGTGGAAGAAGAGAAACTTATGCACTGTGAGATTATGTGAGAAAACAGTGAAAGAACCAACATTGATGGAAGTCAACAGCAGAAAACTGCTCAAAGTGCAAAAGACAGTGAATACCGTGAAAATACACTGCAAAGCAAGAGAGAAAACTGGCAAAGAAGGCTCTCCATGGACACAGTTCTAGAAAAATTGAGAGACAAAATTGACAAAGGAAAAAAGCCTGGTTGTGGCTCACAAATGGAACTTTGAAAAAAAAGGAGACCGAGGAAGCTTGATTCTTGCAGCCCAAGAACAAGCAATTCGAGATATAGCATGCATCAAAGCCAGAATTGAAAAGTCAACTACAGATCCCAAGTGCAGACTCTGCAAGGGAAGCAAAGGCCGAAACAATAGATCACATACTTAGCTGCTGCAAGGAGAGATCGCCTGGAAGCCGGACTACAAGCAGAGGCATAATACTGTGCTCAAGATGAAAGTTCACTGGAACTTGTGCCACAACTACCATCTGCCTGTGACAAAAGAACTGGGTGGAATCCACAAGCCTAGAAAAGGTCACTGAAAATGAACCACGTAAAACTACTCTGGGACTTCCGAATTCAGACTGACAAAGTTTTGGAACACAATACTCCTGACCTCCACGATTGTGGGAAAAAAAAGAAAGTGTGGATAGTTGATTGTTGCAATTCCTGAGTGACAGCAGGATTGATGAGAAGCTTAACTGGAAAAACTTACCGCGATCTGAGGATTTAGAGGATTGAACTACAAAAGACTCTACTGGCACAAACCAGTAAAGGTGGTCCCAGTGGTGATCGGCTACACTGGGTGCAGTGCCTAAAGATCTTCGAAACTGGCACTTAAAAACAATTGGGCGCTGACAAAATCACCATTATGTCAGCTGCAAAAGGCCACCCTACTTGCCAGCTCTGCGTGCATTGATAATTCGTCGATACATCACACAGTCCTAGATGCTTGGGAAGTGTCCTACGTGTGATGTAATACAAAATCCAGCATATTGATCTTGCTTGCTGTGTGTAACTGTTTTGTATAATAATAATAATAATAATAATAATAATATATAATAATAATAATAATAATAATAATAATAATAATAATAATAATAATAATAATAATAATAATAATAATAATAATAATAAAGTGTAGTGGTTAGTGCTTCAGAACAGGGTCTAGGAAACCCAGGTTCAATCCCTATTTTGATTATGGACCAGTCACATACTTTCAGCCTAACCTATCTCAGAGGGTCATTTGGGGATAAAAAGGAGGGGAAAAACTGGTGTAAAGTGCTTTGGTTCCCACTGTGGAAAAAGGCTGCAGTTTTCTAAGGCAGGGGCAGGGGAGGGAGGAATGGAAAACTTAAGGCAAGTGGAAAACTTAAAAGACAAAGGAACAGATAAAGGGTGGTTGGCTGTTGGTGGGAAGAAGATAGTGTTGCTAACTCCATATTGGGACATTCCTGGAGATTTGAGAGGTAGAACTTGGAGAGGGTAGGGTTTGAGGAGGAGGAGGGACCTCAACAGCCATTTCCTCCAGGACAGCTAGCATTGCCAATCTCCTGGTGATGTATCCACCATGTTGAAAAGGGGGGGCAGATCCACCAGTTTTAGCAAAAGTTCCTTATCCAGGAAAGATTGTAACATACATTTGAAATCTCCTAAAGGAGCTGGGGATGGGGCGGGTATAGATGATATTATGTATTATGTATTGGCAAGTATGTATGATATTAGGTATTGGAATCATGAGGAAAAGGGTATTGAGTGATTTATAATTGTGGAATGGATTTTTTTTCTTTTGGTTAACAGTTTGTTCTGCTTCATTTTTCATTTACAATTTCAAGCTGAAATTCTATAATGCCAGTGCTTCAGTGATCAAGACTAGGTCAATACCCAAGAAATTCAGTACAATTAGGATTTGGATTTATTTGGGCATAAAATAATCTGTATGCCTGAATAAGACAAATAACATATTTGGATATACTCGAATATTCGGGTATACCCAAAAAATTCGAGTCCATCTGATTTTTTTGTTATTTTTTGTTATTTTTTCACTTTTTGGCCTTCAGCGGGTGCATTTTTAAAGCTAGAAGCACCAAGATTTCAGAGCCTTGTTTGACAATGGTCCTGATGATTCACACAGTTTTGGTGAAGTTTGGTTCAGGGAGTCCAAAGTTATGGACCTCCAAAGGGGTGCCCCATCCCCCATTGTTTCAAATGGGAGATAACAGGAGACGGGGGCTACCTCTTTAACGGTCCATAACTTTGGCTCCCTTCCACCAAACTTCACTAAAATTGAGGGGTATCATCAGGACAGTCTCCTGATGCGATACAAAACTTTTGGTACCAATAGCTTTAAAAATTCACCCCTGACAGGCACCCTAAGAACTTTGCCCAGATTTTCTGTTCTGCTGTGCCTTCACTCCATTATAACCAATGGGGAATTTCTGAATGTGTAAGCAGGCTGCACATTTTTTAAAATAGAGGCACCAGACTTTCAAGGTGGCTCCAGGATTCCCTCCTGGTAATAGCATCCAGGTTTGGTGAATTTTGCTTCTGGGGGTTTAATTTCATGCCCCCCCCCCCAAAGGTTTATTTTGTTTCCCTGCTTCTGCACATAAAGCCTGCTGGCTGAGTTCCTTCAAAACTCTCTCAACCCACCCCTCATCCCCTGCAGGCCAAAACATGAAAAAACACCAAAAATACCCCAAAAAGCCTGAATACCTTGCATTTGGTTTCGTTCATATTCAGGCAGGACATATTCAGGCTGATTTGGACCCGAATATGCCTGAATCCGTCCAGATTCAGGCCAAATCTGGTATCTGTTGCACCCGAATCTCCAAGCTTAATCAAGACCTGACTATTTACTGACTCATAGTTAAAAAAAGAATGACATGTCATTCCAAATGTCATCTTTCTGACATTCAGAGATTGACTTTCTGATAGACTAAGCACAAACATCAGTGCACTGATAACTAGCTTAAGCCTCATTAAAAGTTTTGTCATAATTTTCTAGTCTCCCTCAACATGAAACTACATAGATATTAATAAGACAATTCTCCTTTTCTCAGTTCTCTCACTCTCTTACATAGAAACCTTGAAGAAAAACCGAAACCTTTCATAAGAACACAAGAAAGAGCCTGCTGGATCACATCAGAGTCCATCTAGTCCACCACTCTGCTACTCACAGTGGCCCATCAAATGCCTTTTGGAGCTCACATACAGGATGTGAAAGCAATGGCCTTCTGCTGCTGCTGCTGCTCCCGAGCACCTGGTCTGCTAAGGCATTTGCAATCTCAGATCAAGGAGGATCAAGATTGGTAGCCATAGATCAACTTCTCCTCCATAAATCTGTCCAAACCCTTTTTAAACCTATCCAGGTTAGTGGCCATCACCACCTCCTGTGGCACATTCCAAACATCAATCACATGTTGCATGAAGAAATGTTTCCTTTTATTAGTCCTAATTCTTAACTTCCCCCAGCATTTTTCAATGTCTTATGCCCCCTGGTTTTAGTATTTGTGAAAGAAAGAAGAGAAAAAATGTCTCTCTGTCAAACATTTTCTAGCCCATGCATAATTTTATAGACTTCAATCATATACCCCCCGCAGATGTCTCCTCCAAACTAAAGAGTCCCAAACACTGCACCCTCTCCTCATAAGGAAGGTGCTCCAATCCTTCAATCATCCTCCCATTGTCCTTCTCTTGCACTTTTTTCTATCTCTTAGATATCCTTTTTTGAGATGTGGCGACCAGAACTGAACACAGTACTCCAAGTGCGATTACAGCACTATTGCTTTATATAAGGGCATGACAATCTTTGTAGTTTTATTATCTATTCCTTTCCTAGTTATCCCCAGCACAGAGTTTGCCTTTTTCACAGCTGCCATGCATTGAGTTGACATTCCCATGGAACTATCAACTAAGACATCCAAATCCCTTTCCTGGTCTGTGACTGATAGCACTGACCCTCCAGTAGCATGTTAATGTGAGGAGTCTGTGGATTTTTTTGCCCCTATGTGCATCACTTTACATTTTGCTACATTGAACTGCATTTGCCATTTCTTAGCCCACTCCCCTTTGTGGGTTCTCACCACACTATATAATTTGGTATCATCCGCAAACTTGGCCACCATGCTACCCACCCCTACTTCCAGGTAATTTGTGAATAGGTTAAAGAGCACTGGTCCCAAAACAGATCCTTGGGGGACACCACTCCCGACATCTCTCCATTGTGAGAACTTCCCATTTACACCCACCCTTTGCTTCCTGTTTCTCAACCAGTTTTTAATCCATAGGAGGACTTCCCCTCTTATTCCTTCATTGCTGAGTTTTCTCAATAGTCTCTGGTGAGGAACGTTGTCAAAAGTCTTTTGGAAATCCAATTAGACAATGTCCACTGGTTCCCCATTATCCACATGCCTGTTTACACCCTCAAAGAATTCTAATAAATTTGTAAGACAGGACTTGCCTCTGCAAAAGTCATGCTGACTCTTCCTCAGCAGGTCTTGCTTTTCTACATGTTTTATCATTTTATCTTTAATGATAGATTCTACTAATTTACCAGGAACAGATGTCAAACAGATGGCCTGTAATTTCCTGGGTCCCCCCTAGATCCTTTCTTAAAGATTGGTGTGACTTTGGCCATCTTTCAGTCTTTAGAGATGGAGGCTGATTTCAGGGATAAGTTGCATATTAAAGTGAGCAGATCAGCAATTTCATGCTTGAGCTCTTTAAGAACTCTTGGGTGAATGCAATCTGGGCCAGGGGATTTGGTAGCATTTAGTTTAACTATGGCTGCCAGAACTTCTTCCTTGTCTACCACTATCTTCACTAGTCCTCGGTTTCACCTCCTAAGAAGCTTGGTTCAGGTGCAGGAATTTTCCTCACTTTCTCTTGGGTGAAGTCAGATAAAAAGAATTCATTCAGCTTCACAGCAATCTCCCTGTCATCCTATATAAACATCCTATATAAATCATCTATATAAACAAATTACAAGAGGTGAACATTTTGTGCAATCATGAAAGTTTTCAGCACTAATGCCATTAATTTTCAAAGGGGCTTACTTCCAGATAAGTATGCACAGGATTGCAGTCAAGGTATATGTGGGACACAGACTTAGTTTGATCATAATAGTAGACAATATATTCCATATTTTATCATTTTTTCCAATTATTCATACTGTGACTTATCAGTTCTGAAATAACTAAGGAACAACTCAGTAATTCACTGCTGATTATACCATTATACCTGATTATACCTCCGGGGGAGGGCGGTTATATAAATATAATTAATAATAATAATGATGATGATGATGATGATGATGATGATGATGATGATGATGATGATGATAATGCACACAAATGAAATTAGTAGGATTTCTGCATTTGTGTTGTCAGTATATTGTATCTATCACTAAATAATACCGTTACATCTCTGTGAGCAGAAAGACTGAGCAGACAGAGTCAAAACTAATGTTTATGATTAAAGTCTATCTTCAAATGAAAAGGAGTAATATTGCCTCATGTAAACTGAGCTGATCTGCAGCTGGCATATGATAGTATTGTATAACTGGAAAACAGACTCTGTGCTACATAACAGATTATCGCTAATTATTTCTCCAGCAGTTTTGTATGTGCAGTGTGATTTCCTGGACTAATTTCAGTTGCCTTTACCAATATAGCATTGTTGTTAATTTTACAATGAGAAAATTATCTTTCAGTTAATCTGAGAAGCCTTTTTTAAGAAAGGAAAAAGAATGATTCCAACTAAGTGAAATTAATTAAGACAAAATTATATACCCCAGGGAACACCTCAAGGAGGTCACAGTCAAGAGCATACTTCATAAATGATTGAAAATTCATACTTGCATAAATAAACTTTACAAACCTACAAAACAGGAAGCTTTGAGGATAGTTATGTCTGACATTTATAGAACACACTTGAACAGACTTTATGAATGTAAAAAAGAAAATGAGAAACACACACATATATACATTCATACCAAGAACCTATGAGCTACTTTGGATGTTACTTGAAAAGCAGTACTAAAATATAATAAATAAATAGTAACAAAAATGACTCATAGAATCAAAGAATTGGGCCGTTTCCACACAGTTCAAAAATCCTGGGTTGAGCAAGAGAAATATCCCTGTGCAGCCCAGAAGTTCGCACGGTTCCCAGTCCTAGAGCACATCTGCCCCACGATATTTCCCTCATCACAGAGTATTCAAAAACTGCCAAATTGGCAGTTCTTTTCAAAAATCCCAGGGTGAGCCTGCTAGAGCCTGCTACCATGCAAACAGCACAGGAGCTGGATTTTTTTATTTTTCCCGCCCAGCTGCCTGATCTTCCCACCTCTCTGCCCACCTTCCTGATCTGCTCATTAATTCAAGCTGCCATTCAAAAACAGCAGTTAATCAGAATGTGGGACACCAGGCATGCTCAGATACACTTGCAATGTCAATAGTTGTAGGGTTGGCCTGGATGTTGGGGGAAAGGAGCTCTGGTCTGTGTGAAATTGCTATGTGAAAGTATTACTCTGCTGCTTCCTTAGTATTTCTTATCTTCTCTGCTAGCTGATGAAGGCCACATACTTCCGTCTGTAGTGCAGCTGTGAATTTATATGGTGGGCAGGGAGAAGGGTTTGCTAATTGCTTTATAGTATCAAAGTCTCTGCTGGACTGGCAGAGGCTTCTTTGAACTGTACAGGACTTATCTTACCTGTAATAAAGGAATCTTTGTTCATTCACAAGTGTTTCAATTGTCTGGTCAAAGGAGGTCCTGACAATTGTGAAGTCCTGGGCTTGTGCAAAAGAAATTGGCATATTTCCTCCTGGTTTTCACTGGATTCCTTCAAAAAAACGGGCAGCCATGTTAAGGGAGAAACCAGGATAAAACATATCTGGATTTTAAGGAACCGGTTGTAACCAGGTATGATTGTGCTGTGCAGAAACAGCCTTGGAAGGGATGAAAAGGCCCTCTGGCCAAACTCCCTGCTCAAAGCAGGATCAGCCTGAAGCACACCTGAGAAAAGTTTGTCCAGATACTGCTTGAAGAATGTCAGTAAGGGGAAGCTCACCAGTTTCTTAGGCAGATGATTCTACTGCTGAACTACTCTCTCTGGATAAAATCTTCTTTCTAATATCCAGCTTGATAGAAGAACTGAAACTATCCAGTTCCCAGCAGAGTGAAAATGCAGCAGAGTTGTAAAAAGGAGTTATTCTTCAATAGAGTTCCAAATATAAAATTCAGGCTACAAAAATATATATTTACAAAAAAAAGAGGAAGACAAAATAGTCCTGTGCTAAAAGGTGCTAGAAAGCAAAACAAGCTTGCACAAAAGTAAACTAGGAAAAATACATCAACACAGCTCAGCATACAATCATGCAGCATAAGGAGCAAAAAGGAGGAGAGAGAGAGAGAGAGAGAGAGAGAGAGAGAGAGGATGGATGGATGGATGGATGGATGGATGGATGGATGGATGGATGGATGGATGGATGGATGGATGGATGGATGGATGGATGGATGGATGGATGGATGGATGGATGGATGGATGGATGGATGGATGGATGGATGGATGGATGGATGGATGGAACGAACATACAAGCTACACCATAATATGCAGACATTAAAATTCACCCTCATTAACTACCAGCTATCTTGCATTAACATACAGTAACCAAATGCTGTAACTATCTTGCTCCTGCAATAACTTAAACATAAGAGATGCCAAATATTCTAACAGCTGATATCTTTCCACCTTTCCACCCACAATTTATACCCATTATTGTGAGACCTGTTATCTGCTGCCAACTGTAACAGGTTCCTGCCCTTTTCTACATGATACCCTTTAAATGATATATACATAATCCCAAATTACTCTATTACACAAATTGTGATATTGTAATAAATGTATCCTCTACAATGCAGAATCTTTTCAAGTCTCAATGTCATGGGGGGGCGTACATCAAATAACTTTGATCAGGTGTCATTCTGCTAGTCCATTCCAATCTACTCTAGGACTGGTATTTCACTAAACCCAAATGGTCAAAAAACCCAAAAAGTCATTTCGGCTATTTGAGGCGATCGCCCCCCAAAAAACTGACTAGATTTTGGCTTTTTTAAGCTTTCCTAGTTGCCTGCAGGTTTGGGACATTCCCAATTCTAAAGACAGCCCTCTTTCCACACTTATGAAGCCAGTTTAAGCTTTTCAAGTGGGCAGGTGGCCTGCAGAGGAATCTCCACAGGCAACCCTCCTCCCTACTTGCAAAGACTGTTCCAGCTTCACAAGAGAGGATGCAGCCCCACACAGGTGAATGTGGAAAAGAGCTCAACCAATCCCTTACATTCATCCATGCTTGTATTTTTCGAGATCAAAAACTCAAACCTGAAAAAGTTAATATAGGATTTCAGTTTTTTTCAGCTTTTCCTGAACATTTTTAAGTTTTTAAAAGCTGAATGCGAAAATTACCCAAAAAAACTGCCCACCCTAATCTGCTCCCTTGTCACATGAAGGTCATAATAAACATGACAATCAAATTAAATAGAACCCAGTATGATGTCCAACGTATGTTCTTTCAAAATTAAGAAAGAAACCATGATTTGTGCATTCAGTAATAAGCTTCAAAACACCTCCAGTTTAAGTACAGCTAATTATTCTGGTTCTTAAGAATCAAGAAAAACACACAAAAGTTATTGGTCCAAGATCTTAAAACACAATTTAATCCTAGTTTATAGGTAAGAGAACCGATCGTACTTGTTATTTTAACTGGGTTGAGCGTCATGACAAAATCAGGGTTCTCAACACTAAGAAGTCTTCAAGATAGAACCATAAATGAGCAGAACATGGAAAAACCATTATGGTGTACTGGTTACAGCATAATGCTAGAATTTTGGAGACCCTGGTTTCAATACCCACTCTGCCATGGATGCTTGCTGGGTGACCATGGGCCTGTCATATATCTTAGCTGAACCTACTTCACAGGATTATTGATAAAATGAAGAAGAGGAGAATGATATTATAACCTGCTTCAAGTCCTCTGTAATGAGAAACGTGGGGCATAAACATCTAAATATATCGATAAGACTAGGGACTACATAAGCTTAAGAACTTCCACTATTTGTTCTTCTAGACAAGTTAAGATTTCTTTATTGTGTCTAACTGAAGCAAATCAAAGCTTTTTACATTTAAGTATTCTTTCTTAATTCATTGCCCTTTGTTGTACTGGGAGCTGCCTTGAACATTTTACAAAAAGGTAGGATTTATATCTTTGGTGCATCAGCTTCCTTGCGTTCTAACAAAAATTTCACTGATAAACTCTCCCAGTATAGCATGATATTTCATTTTGCAGTATTGTTTTAGAATGAAAGCATTTCATTGTTGAACATCCAAAATAGAATTAGACTTTGTATGGCAGTCATGTTTGCCATGTGCTCATATTTGTATTTCCTGCAGCCAAAGTGGCTGATTATGCACAATGTGCTTGCTGCATGATGGGAGCGAATTTCAATCGCAGCAAATCTCTGATATGGACCTGTTTCCTCAAGCCCCGCTTTCACTTTCCATTCGCTTCACAACAAGCAAGACCACTTTTAGCACAACTTTTAATTTGCTTCACCATCAGAGCAGGGAGATTTGCCAGTGTGCATAGCTCTGTTCTGGAGATCTTCCTTCTGCCCACAGCCAGCCTTCCCTTTCTCTTAAGTTGTCTTGCATGCCTTCCCCCTTGCCCGCCCTTCCATTTTGCCAGCTGGTTCAATTAATAAAAAAGAAGCTCACTCGCTGTCTGGGTGCAAGCCATGTCCCCAGCGCCCGGACTCAGCACAGCAGGCAGGGCAAGGGCTGGCAAAGGGAGAGACAGCAGGATAACAGCCAACAGAGTAAAAGCCAGCAGAGTGAGAGTTGGCAGGGAGGGGCCTCTCACAGCTGAACCGGCTGTGAGAGAGCTGTGATGAGCTGCAGCTGGGCCAAGAAGAGAACAAGATAAAAGAAGGAAAATGGGCCTCTGGAGCTGCCGCTGCAGCAGAAACTGGGGAGGACGTTGGCAGGGGAAGGGAGTGGTAGAGAGGCAAGGAGCTTAAAAGGGGCTGCTGCCCAGCACTGTGGGGGAACAGGCTGGGGAACCCCGGGCTTCACACCGGCTGCACACCCACCCCACCCCTGTGAAGCATAACAGGGGGGGCAAGGAAGCCGGAGAAGGGGAGAAACAATCAGAGGGCTCTCTTCTGTGAGGCAACAGAGAGAGGGAGAGGGAGAGGGAGAGGAGACAGGCAAGCTGGTAGCTCTGACAAACAGCACCGGGACCCCAGGCCAGGGTACGGGAGGAGGGTACAAGGCGTGTCCAAATGCAAGGTGCCCTGTGGGCAAGACTGTTCCTTGGTCCTCAGGGCCAAGCTAATTTAACATCGTCTGGGGAGTCCAACCCCCAGGTCAGGGAAGGTGGATCGGTACAGCCACCTGTGGGGCCGGGGCAACTAGGGGAAACGCCACAAGTGGTGGAGGATGCGGGCAGTTTAGGAGTTGGTGTTAGACCCTTGCTGCATATTCCCTGACCTCCAGGGTGGGCCCCAGCAGGACAGGGGTGTTTGCAACCAGCGGTGCTTAAAGCCCCGCGTCCAGGGCCCAAGGCCCCATTGCTAGAAGGGAAACCTTTGGAAATGGAAGGGGCAATGGATTTTGCTCAGTTTGGGCAATGGATGGCCGAACAACAGGCCAAGTTAACTCATGAGTTGGCCCAGATATAGCAGGACACACACGTGGTACTGATGAAAGAGGTCATGCAGAGGCAGTGTGGCTCTGCATGACTTCATCAAGAAAATAGGGGAGGTGGCGGGAAAGGGCACCGGGGGTGTCCTAGAAGCCAGGCGGCTCCCGCACGTCCCACTGACCAAACTGTCAAGTGAGGATGATGTCGACAGTTTCCTGGAGACTTTTGAAAGGGTACAAGGCGTGTCCTAACACAAGGCGCCCTGTGGGCAAGACTGTTCCTTGGCCCTCAGGGCCAAGCTAATGTAACATCGTCTGGGGAGTCCAACCCCCAGGTCAGGGAAGGTGGGTTGGTACAGCCACCTGCGGGGCCGGGGCAACTAGGGGAAATGCCACACTCACACAACATCAACCTCTTATTCTCTTGATATTTCGAGATTTCGATATAAAGAGAGCTAGGAAACAACAAGTCTCTGTTCTTCATCACCAGCAGCACCAGGAGCAGAAAGTGTTGTGTGGAGGAGACTGTCCAGGGAATTACTTTGCTTCATTCACATTGTGGGGGGAGAATTACTTTTGGAACAGTAATATCGACATAAATACAGCTTAAAGAGCCAGTAGTCTTGACTACTGGGTGTAATGAGATCTGTAACTTTAAGAATCACTTGATGGGCAGAGTTCAAAGAACCAGGCCTGGAGAGCTCTCTGCAGAAAAACTCTGTGGAGAGGAGAAAGTGCCTCCTCCAATGTAAATGGAGAAACATGAGGAGAACCTTCTGCCAGTGTGAACAATATGGATGTGTCTGAAATATGCAGGAGAATATATATGAAATATGAAGTCATCAGTACCTGGATATCATTTGTACATCTATCATTCAAGCTAGGGTAATATAACGGCTGCATAAATGATGGAACTACTCTGAATCTACCGATAAATGAACCAAGTGGGATTGAAACAGATACAATTATAATGTTGGGGAACATGGCTTTTCTCTCTTGCTTTGCTAGTCAGCCTCACTTGCTTTTATAGCTTTTCAATGGTCTTTTTCTGACTAAGAAGGCAACATGAATTTTGGCAGTGATTTATACATTAGTTTTCCATTTTAACAGCTGGACCATGTGTCTTTGTATCAGTGCCATTTGGCACAATGTTCAAAGATGCTAAAGTCTGAAAAGCCTTGTAAGTAAACTGCTTAAATACATTACAGGCAGCATCTTAAAGATACAGCATCCAGTATTTAAGGCACTGAGTTGGCACAAGAACCATTTGTTCCATTATCATTCTGTGATAATTCAGTTTTTGGAGAATCAGGCTTTTTAATGGTTGGAAATGCCTGGTGATTCATATGCCTTTTAGAGACAGAAACATTAATTCACTATTTTTCTTTAACATTCAGTTCATTTACACAGGAGTAGAATAATATCTGCACGAAAATGGCCAGGAGTCAGGCATACATACATACACATGTACTAAATTATGATCAGCAATGTTTTTAAAAGTCTCTAGAATTCCGAAGGATCTCCAGCATGGAGCTAAAAATTCCTCAAATCAATTTGGAATGTTCCTAATTCAACAGCAATATAGATCTAGAACCAGGCAGTCAGGGGATGGATTTAAAACATGTCAGGCAAGACTGTAACAGTTTCTATTACCAAACATGATACAAAAAGAATGAGGAAAATGTATTATTTCATTGTGGAATAATATATTTAAAAGGTCTTTGAATCTTTAGAAGAGCCTGTGTAATCAGGTAATCTAGGATTTCAAATTCTTCACTGACATTGGCTTTGGGGACATTAAACAGAAGCAAAGTAATCATGTGCTAAAGACATTCACACTTCTCATTTTTTGTGCTCTTTGTAATGTTCAAGAGGTCAAGTCACGTATCTCCTGTGAAAGTGAGATGAATGAAGACCAGACACAAGGACAGCTCATATGCCACATTATAACATTGCATTGGTTGGGCAAACTACTTGCACATTTGCTGTTCCTGTTTCAGTGAAACATTCAAAACTTAGATTAATCTTTTTGTCATGTTAACAAACCTCAGACTGAGGCAGGACAAAGTATTTTTTAAGCCATGGTGATAAATGTGAGAAAGGAAATGGAGTGAGAAAATATGGTGGGCAAAAAAGGGGGAGAGACATGTTTTTCTCACTCACATAACATTAGTTTTTATTATTTATTTATTTATTTGCCAAGAGGTAAAAGGAGAGATACTACTAGACTTAGAATATTGTGGTCCAGTGATGACAAAAATCACATGGCTGATCTATTTCCATTCACATTAAGAAGATTTAAGGACATTTGAATTCTCTTGCCCTAACCTGGATGGCTCAGGGCCTGATCTGGTCAGATCTTCAAATAAAAGCCTGGTTGGCCTTGGTTAGTTTTTGGATGGTAGACCACCAATGAATACCAAGGTATGTATACAGAGGCAGGTAATGGCAAACCATTTCTAAATGTCTTTTTCCTTGGAAACCACATGGATTGCTATAAATTGGCTGAAATTTGATGACACTTTCCACCACCAAGTTCTCTTAAGAAGGGCACTAGAACAGTACCAGTGCTATTTTTACTAATCACCCCTTCCAGTGCACTTCCAATGCACTTCTCCAGCGATATGCTTAACACTAGGGACCAAATTTTGAAACCTCAGTGAGCTGGAAAGAAAAATCTGGAAAAATCACAACTGCATCTTTAGAAAATAACACTTTGCTTCTTTTAACTGTGTGATTGAATGCAGGCCTCTGAGTTACATTTGGGAAGATCTAATTTAAAAAAAGCTTTAGAATCCATGCTTTCATACATGTATTCTTGCCTTCAGTGAAAGATTCCCAATGATAAACAATATCAGTATTGTTAGCCTAAAACAAATTGTTTACCCTGCAAACACTGGTACTGTTGTAGTACCAAAGTCAATATCTGAAGGAGTACTAAATAAAAATATATTTAAGAGGAAAGAAAGAGATGCACCTTTTAGGTTCTTGTTAATGATGGCAGTGACCTAGAAGAAGAATGCTTGCCACTATCAAAATTTCAGAGATTTCCAGTGTGAACATCACAATTGTAATTTTGATTACTATTTTTCTATTTGTATTAAGTTTGCATGATCACCTCCATACCCTATCAAATAACTGTCTGAGTGAACAAGTTTTTCCCATGTCTTCATTCTGAACGTTCAAGAGTCTCAGACTTACAGTTTAAAAAATAATTTGCAGCACACAAAATGTATATAAATCTAAAAGCTATTGGTTGCGTTTTAAACAAAAATATTATTCATGCTTGTGTTTCAAATACATTACAAATCCCCCCCCCCCCCCCCCAAGTACTGCAGATGAAATATTGGAACAGGAATTTTTAAGACTGGAGAGTTCTATGAAACGCTAGTATTTATACAAGAAATAAGTACCAAAGTATATCCCAAAAACCTAGCAGGGAGGTAATGAGAAAAGCAGAAAAAATTAATTCTCCAATATACTGAGGAATAATTGTGTGTGTCTAAAGTGCTGTCAAATCACAGCCAACTTACAGCAACCCCTGGTGGAGTTTTCTAGGCAAGCAATTAAGCAAAAGTGGTTTCCATGCCTTCCTCTGCAGAATCTTCCACAGAGGTTTCTTCCAAGTATCAACCTGTCTTAGCTTCCAAGATCTGAAAAGATAAGGCTATACTATACTATTCCACATTCCTAAGGAATAACTAGCCAGTGTTAATAAATACAGAAGTGTTCCATAGCTTATATTTTCATGTTACACTAGGAAAGTTAATTCATTCACCTTTTTTGTAGTGACTTTTACTTTGTGGAACAGGTAAGAAGTCAGGAAGACCCACACTTCTATCATTACACAGGATGTGCAAAACAGAAATGCTCAGAAGGGCATTCTATGTAGGTTAGACATGGTCAATACCCTAGAAATTCGGTAAAATTCGGATTTGGATTTATTCGGGCATAAAATTATCTGTATACTCGAATGAGATGAATAACATATTTGGGTATACCCGAAAAATTTGGGTCCGTCTGATGTTTTTGTATTTTTGGTGTTTTTGCATTTGTGCCTGCAGGGGGTGTGTTTTAAAAGCTAGCAGCACTAAAACTTTAGGGGATCATCTGGAGATGGTCCTGATAATGTCACCAAAGTTTGGCAAAGTTTGGTTCTGGAGGTCCAAAGTGGGTGCCCCCCAAGTGGGTGCCCCAACCCCCATTATTTCCAATGGGAGCTAACTGAAGATGGGGCTACCCCTTAGAGGGTCCATAACTTTGGCCCCTCTGAACTACATTTCACCAAACTTGGGTAGTATCATCAGTACAGTCTCTGGATGAGACCCTGAATGTTTGGTGCTAGTAGCTTTAAAAATGCATCCCTGACAGGAACCTCAGTAAATGTGCCCAGATTCTCTGCTCTGCAGTGCCTTGACTCCATTGTAGCCAAAGGGGAATTTCTGAGTGTGTAAGCAGGTGGCATATTTTTGAAGGTGGCTCCAGGAGGCCCTCCGAGTAATAGCATCCAGGCTTGGTGAACTTTGCTTCTGGGGTGGGGGGGGGCAGATTGAGAGAATTCTGAGAGAACTGAGCTAGCCTCATGTGTAGGAGCAGAGAAACAAAATAAGCCTTTTGGAGACCCATAAAATTGAACTCCCAGAAGCAAAGTATCTTCACTAGTTCCTGGATTCGCCTCCTAAGAAGCTTGGTTCAGGTGCAGGAATTTTCCACACCTCCTCTTGGGTGAAGACAGATGCAAAAAATTCATTCAGCTTCTCTGCAGTCTCCCTGTCATCCTTTAGCACATCTTTTGTTCCTTTATCATCTAAAGGGCCTACCTAGCTGGCTTCCTACCTTTGATGTACTTGAAGAACTGTTTGTTGCTGGTCTTGGTCTTGGTGTTCACAGCCATGCATTCCTCATAATCCTTTTTTGCCTCCCTTATAGCTAACTTGCTTCTCTTTTGCCACTATTTGTGTTCCTTCTTGTATTCTTCATCAGTTGAGCTGGACTTCCATTTTCTAAAATACATATTTTTCTGATAATTTCCTCAACCTCCTTTGTTAACCTTGGTGGCTTTCTTTTGGATTTGGTGCTGCCTTTCCTAGCCTGCAGAACACATTCCAGCTGAGCTTTTATTACTGTGTTTTTAAATAACCTCCAAGTATCTTGGACAGTTTTGACTCTCTTGATCTTCCCTTTCAGCTTCCTGCACAATATCTCCCTCATCTTTGAGAAATTTCCCCTTCTGAAGATGAATGTAACTACATTAGTAGTTGTCACTTGCTCACATGCCGAGATATTGAATCTGACAGCATTGTAGTTGCTGTTCCATATCGGCTTAACAACACTGACTTCCCGTACCAGGTCCTGGGTCCTACATAGAATTAGATCTAGGATCACCTCTTCCCTGATTGGTTCCACAACCATCTGCTCTAAGCCACAGATATTTAGCATATCCAGGAATGCTCTCTCCTTACTATGACAGGAACATGCATTTTTTCCAGTTTATGTGGGGATAGTTGAAATCAACAGAAATGAATAACCCAGTTAAGGCAAAAACCGCAAAACACAGGTGGAAAGTAGCAATAAAAAAGAACACATAAGATCACATAAAGTGTACAAGGAATCAATAAACATTTCCCAAAAATAGATCTACACTGCAATCATAAACTGGCACCTCATAAGAGTTCAAAATGTTCATATAGCTGAATAGCAATTCTCTCAAAAGTCTTTAGTAATCGACACCATTTGAAATGCCAGGTAATTCCATGAAGCCGATATAGCCAATTAGGAGTCGGCAGTGTGATCATGAAGAGAAGAGCACAAGCACAGCAGTCACAGAAGGGGTGCGGCAAGCACAGAGCAAAATGCTTTGCACGCCAACAGGCGTTTTTGACCAAAGTTGTTTTCTTCAATGCATCAATAATCCATAAGAAACCTATTTGCACTTGTTGAATGTTATTATCTAGCCAAATGGCTAAAGGAAATGATCCTAAAAATACGTATATAATAAATATTACAATGAATTGTACAATTTCATCAAATTGTGTGCAACAATATCATATTGAAAATAATACAAACATTATTATTAAATATTCCATATACAAAAGGTCTCATCCAAACAATATACAAATCTGTATCCTATATTCCAAACATTTTTATATAATAAAAATATAAATATATCTTACCCTACAGTATGCAAAATATATTTTCAATTAATCCTGATATTCTTGTTTAGATTCCTTATTCACAGGGTTTGATAATTTTGCTATTATTGCATATTCTCTTGCTTTGTTTTCCCAATTTTCTAAGCCAGGACATTCTTCTGCATTCCATTTTATTGCAAATAACACTCTGGCAGCTGTCGGCAAATAGTAACACAAATGAACTGATATATTGAACTAGAAAAACAAAAATTAAGTTTTCCCTTTACTATGTTTTCAAAGAATTCACCCTTTCTAAGTGAGAGATTATGCATGTCCACCTAGACTGCTACAACCACTTTGAAATTTTATTATTTTCTCAACACGAAGGCACTTGTCAAGCCAAATTAGCAAACTAGCATCCTGCCCAGTGAAATGGTGTTTCTTACAGAGAAGGATATAGACTCTCATACTTTTTTAAAAAATGAGGTCAGACTTGAGTACCTCTGAGTGCCTCTGAGGTACCCGGATGATCCAATGAGGCAACTTTGATGTTCTAATGACCTTTCTTAATTTGCAAAGACTTTTGTCACTTGACCAGACCATTTATCAGAGGTCTTGAAGTTATTATCACCTGAATGGCAGGTGTAGGAAACTTTCATTCAGATTTACTGCAAGTTCATTTAATGTACTGGGAATGTTCCCAGTATACTGCTTTCCGTTTTCCTTGCCCTGGTAGACAGAAATATGCAGAACCAGGCTGTAGTAGTCCTGCCAGCTTTACAAGGGTTTCTTGGCTAAGACACTCCAGAAGCAACAGTGATTTGTGTGAACTTACCAGTTATCCTTTCTTGGACTTCTGCTAGTTGGTGGCAGTATGGGAGAAGGAACCGGGTAAACTGCACTCACATTTGGTGCTAATAGCCAGGTCTAACCTAAGTGGCATACAACCCATAGCATTCCTAACTACACAATTAATAAGGGAGGGGAAGGAAGGAAGGAAGGAAGGAAGGAAGGAAGGAAGGAAGGAAGGAAGGAAGGAAGGAAGGAAGGAAGGAAGGAAGGAAGGAAGGAAGGAAGGAAGGAAGGAAGGAAGGAAGGAAGGAAGGAAGGAAGGAAGGAAGGAAGGAAGGAAGGAAGGAAGGAAGGAAGGAAGGAAGGAAGGAAGGAAGGAGGGAGGGAGGGAGGGAGGGAGGGAGGGAGGGAGGGAGGGAGGGAGGGAGGGAGGGAGGGAAGGAAGGAAGGAAGGAAGGAAGGAAGGAAGGAAGGAAGGAAGGAAGGAAGGAAGGAAGGAAGGAAGGAAGGAAGGAAGGAAGGAAGGAAGGAAGGAAGGAAGGAAGGAAGGAAGGAAGGAAGGAAGGAAGGAAGGGTTCAAATGGTTCAATCAAACTTGATCACTGAGGCAAAAGAATTTAAGCTCAAGTCTTTTGAAGATGGGGCATTACTCAGTTGTTAGCTCTGAACCAAATGTATTGCAGTTCTAGATCTGGCATATCCAGCTCAGTCAGAAACCTGCAGTCCATATCATTCATCTCTTCACTTTTCTTTAACTGCCTGAGCACCACCCATGTGTAGACTGGAGCATCTAGTAGAACAAAGAAATCACACAAGAGAGGAAGCACCCAGCTTCCTGAACTATAATTCTTCCTCACAGCTTCTGGAAAATTATGAATCATTGTGCTCAACCACTCCCCATTCATTTTTTACTATTAAATGCACAGCAAGATCTAAGATCCTTTCTGATTCTCTGCCCAAGGAGTAATTCAATTGATTTCATAAGAAGAGGCAGTGGTGGGATTCAGCAGGTTCACACCACTTCAGCAGAACCGGTTGTTAAAATGGTGCTTGTACATAACCAATTTTTAAATTATTTGAATTCCACCACCAGAACTGGTTGTTAAATTGTTTGAATCCCACCACTGAGAAGAGGGTAGCATTTAAGGATTGTACCAGTAGAGACAAGCAGTTTATGCTCTAACATAATAAACCCTTTTGCATATCTTTGGAAGAAGTAGTCTGAATTTCTATATAGAGCACTGAATTCAGCCTTGAACTAACTAGTGAAATTGTGATGAGGTGATTTAATATTTTACAAACCCACATTACTATATTATTCTGCACCAATTTCAAGCATATAAGGGATATGCCATTCCTAGCCAGACTAGAGAGCTGGTAATAAAGAGCTTGGTTATCATGGAACAAAGCCAGAGATAATCCTTAGCTTTGAGCCCCAGAACTGTAATTTTTAAAAGGACTATTTTTTCCTAGTTAATCATCTGGGAAAGACATTTGCTTCTGGAGCACATGAGTTATCCCAAGCTTTGCTTCACAGGCATTGCCAACAATTCTCAGGAAGGCTGACATATTAGCAGGAAGGCTGAACCCTTGACAAAAGTTCCAGAACATACAAAATAGCATTCATTATTTCAATATACAAAAGAATGGTTGATGTGCCTGTTAGTATATATGCACCAGAACTGTTATCATATTTCAATTTTACAACATCCTTGCCTGTATTGGAACTATTCTCCCCAGAATTTTCCACTCTTGTATGTGTGTGAATCAGTTCCAATACAAATTTTGTACTTTGTGCCCATAAGTGTGATGATGGTAGGAATTTTACTGTAGGAATCTTAAATAGTTGGTTATAGCTCCTACTAAGAAAAATTAATACACTCAGTCAATTGAGGGGATGGGCCAGGGTCAGAAAATCTGGCTGGCATGTAGAAAAGTGCACTTCCGATATTGATCAGGTAGTAGGTGATGTGAAAGGTAGTAGGTGAATAAACAAATCAGGCAGTAAGTGATGTGAAATACCTTTGCTTGAGACTCTACAGATGTGTCTCCTAATTCCTCCTAATTTTCTGGGGGAACCTTTTATATTATTTAGCCATTTCCCAGCTTACAGAGGAATTGTGTTTTAATGAATTTCTCTGAAATGACAAGATATAACAATGAGGTTTGTTACATTAAGGAACACAAATATGTGTTAATTTGAGAAATACTCAAGCAAAATGCTTAATAGTGACAATCACATTTTAAGACCTATCTGACTTCATTTAGTTGTGGAATTATTATTACAAGGAAAAACAATTTCATCTACTGATAAGGTGTATTTTTAAAAAATATAGTAATAAATCCAGAATGTGTAAAAAGCTTACAATTTAATAAAGCAGTAGAAAACATGCAAACACCTTTGTTTTTACTTGAAGAGTAAAAGGTAAAAGTGAAGAAGAGAGAATGAAATAGAGATAGAATTAAAACAATTTTTTAAAAAACTATATTAAAAGTTGCTTTTCACTTGAGCAAGAATAATTATTCACTGTCTTAGAAAAAAAGTCTTTCAATATTGGTATTGTGGGATTTACTTTTCCTTTTAGAAAAAAAGGAAATTCAAATGTCTCAAAAGTGGCTTTGGTTTATTGTTGTTTGACCTCTCTTCACTTTTTTGCATTTTCCTTTTTCAAAGTCCCCTTTTTGTTCAAGATTGACCATTGTAGTGATTGCCTGCTTTTTTTTAACTCGGACCTTTTTCATACAAAAATAAATACCATATGCAGAATTGATTCTTGTATCCCTGTAGCAAACTATGCCACCATGTGATAGATCTGAGGCCAAGAACCTTTGACCCTTTGTCTTCTACCAACTAATTCATCACTCTAGGGACTTAAAAAAAAGAAAACAAGTCGAGCATCTGAGACCTTCAAACAGCTTCTTCCGTTTTTAAAGAATCATCTATGCCTTCTTTTTATAGTATAAGTAAACTTTTGGGAAATCAAGAAAAACAAAAACATCCCCAGAAGCTGAATAGAAATTTGGAACTTTTATTCAGTTTTTAATAACAGTCTAGAAGATTCCCACCATAATTAAAAAGCAGAGTATTTGTTTCATCATCATAATGGGATCAGTTTCATACAAAGCATTCAATCGCTTCATAGCATGAGACTAAGCATAATAATAGTCTGTCCAGTGCTCATCTGCTTCTCATATATAAGATCAAGTCAAGTAGTAATCATCACATCCCACCCTAAAAATTATTGGAAATTCAGTTTATGAAGTAATCTGTATACCTGAAATGCTGGGAACTATCAAGCTATGCCTACATAACATAGGTTTGCAATGAAACAATATTAACACCTGCTAGTGGAAACATGTGGAAGTTTCTTTAATCTTCTTCAACGTTTCTTAATGTAATAAACCTCCTTGTTTTATGTTGCCATTTCAAAGAAATCTAATAAATCCACAAACCACTCATTATCATAACTACTGACTCCTTCAATGTACTGCACATGTGAGCAAGACTTTGCTGTGTAAAAGTCGCTCTCTGTGCCACCATGAACATGTAAGAATCGTGTAGTCAGTTCCATATCTCCTGCTCCAAAATGTCCAAGAAAAAGGATTATTTATCCCAGCTCATCTGAAGTATTATAATTGCAAAGAAACATTGATCCGGCTGTCCCTGAATTTTTGAAATGGAAATTGCATTTTCCAATAAATAGGTTGTTCAGTGTATTTACCATGTCCATGAAATTACTCAGCATTCAATATCAGGTATCTACAAGGTTAAAAAAATGGTATTATATCAAAGTACTTCATTTCATTCCCAAATTAGTTCTCCTTCTGGAAGATAATGCTGGATAGTTATCCATGTAATAGTTTCATTATAAGGGAATGGAGAATAGCATTAGACTCAAAAGAAATATGAACTGTAAAGGTCACATTCATGATAATGGAATTCATCAAGGTGATGGAGAAGAAACTGGGCAGGACACACAAAGAACAACCATTCTTTTCTCCCTTCAGTGTTTCATTTCATTTGGCCTGGAGAGAGAGAGAAGTCAGACTCATGGATTCACAAAAGTTGCAGGTAAAGGCAAAATTATTTTAGTTCATCACATGTACAATTTCTTCTTATTCATATGACCAGTAGAGCATCATCACTATATTCAGAGATGGTAACACTTTCAATGAGGAGGAAAAAACCTCTGAAGAAATCAGCACTATGACATTCAATGAATAAAAATATTTTAAAATCCCATTTTGTCATGATTTTTTAATCATTCACCTTAAATCTGGATGCTAAATCAAATTTGGGGGTTTTTTTTATTAGTTGCATGCACGAAGGAAAATTCATTCCTTGTTGAATGCAATATAGTGTTGCATTGTTGAATGCAATACAGGGCAGCTGTATGCCACTGGCCAGTTGATCATCAAGTTGGTTGACCAATCATAGGCAAATATAGGATGGGCACTCTTATTCACTCTACTACTATTCACTGTAGGATTTGCTAGTCACAGTTGGACAAAGTAGAAATTCTTTATATCTCATCCCAAATTGTCTTGGAGTTGCCAGGCTTTTTTTCTAACTATTTGGTTCAGGAGGTTGGCAGGGCTTTACATATTTTGGGGGGGCAAGGCTTAGTTAACCTGGTAAGAAATCTGCGGAAAGGAGACACTTTCATATCCATCTCTCATGGATGTTAATCCCAGCAAGGCTAAGATAGGCACCATTTTGGGGACTGATCAACTTTCCTATTCAGACCTACTGGGACATTATTTACCAGGTTATGTTACGTTCCTCACTGCCATGAAAAGTTTCAGCTGATCCATTTAAGAAAAAAGACATTTTTTTCTCCATCCTATTGGCAATGCTTGGGAGTCGTGGCTAAAAAAAATGCTTTCCTTAGCATAGCTCTCTCAACATAGATCTCTCAACACAACCCGGGGAAAAATATTATAATCTCAGATCTGGGAATCCAGGAGAAATCTTTACGGTGAGTTCTGGTTTTCAGATAGGATATGTTCAGTTCAAAATTTGAATCCATGTGTGTCTGTTTTTTTCAGAGTTGCAGAAATCCGGGACCGTCATTTTCAATAGTTAATCAATTCAAGAGTCTGGCACAGCTGTTGTTTTTAAAGATAATCGCAACAAATTTGCATAGAACATAGTTCTCAAGCTAAAGCTTCCTTCCCTCAAGCTTCACACAGAATGGACAAATAAGTTCCATTTTACAAGTCACAAAGCAGGTGCCTGCCTGTGCAGGGGCATTTCTCTCCACTGATTCCTACTGAGGGGGGGAGGGTATTGACTGGCCACAAGCTTTTTAAAAAAATCTATTTTAATGTAAATTTATTGCGACTAGCTATACAATTTTAAAAAATCTTTCTGCTGAAAATTCAGCATTTGCCATCTTTCTGTGTGGTCTGTTGTTTTCTTCCAAAAAGTAAAGAAGGCTTCCCTTGAACACCATCCCCACCCTGTTTGTCCAATCTTTGAAAATAGTTCAAATTTTTAAAAAGACAATTTGTGTGTGACAACTCAATCATCTAATTGCTATGAGACCGATGTCTTCACAGTGAACATCTGCTGCAGGGCTATCTTAATTAGCAAGCTAATTAGTACTCTGTGGCACAGAAGCAGCAGCATTGGCCAGAGGTGGCCCTGTCCACTGGGAGAAAGGTATCAGTAGCACAAGGATAGGGCAAGGCATCTTGAGAGGTGAAGAAGGAGAAGAGAAATAGGAGTAGAAGCTGGTTTTTATACTCCAATTTTCTCCCCATTTCAGGAGTCTCAAAGGAGTTTACAATCATCTTCCTTTCCCCTCCCCACAACAGATACCTTGTGAGGTAGATGGGCCTGAGAGTTCAAAGAGAACAGTGACTAGTCTGAGGTCACTGGTAATGTAAGTCAGCTGGCTTCATGCATAGGAGTAGGAACCAAATAACTTAAAAGATCATTCTAGAGTTGTATAGCTCATAACCACTGTCCTGCTAATCTCCAGGTTCAGTTTAGAGACACCTGGGTAAGTTCATTCAGGTCTCTGAAATGTGCATGAGGTAGGTAACTTCATCAGAATAAAATAACTTACATTTTATTTAATTTTACAACTTGCTTTATATGGTTACAGTTTCAGACTGGAGGAACAACTGTTTCTTAACCATTACTGGAATATTATCCCTTTTGTTTTCTACTTAGATGAGTAACTATATTTCCCTTTGTGACAACATGTCTCCATGGCAAAGCAAGTCATGATGCCAAATGGTCTGTAAGCCACTATCTCAGAAAATAATTAATATAAGAAATATGAATTATAAATTACTTTGATACATTCTAGCTAAAGTTACCAATGACTAACAGCTACTAATTTTACAGTGCTTTATTACAACTTTTTGACAGTACTCAAGTAATGCTAAGCTGACAGGAGGAAAGTGGACTGCCAAAAAAAATTCCCCAAATAAATAGATTCTAGATCCATTAAAGTCTGAATTGTCCCTAGAAGCTAAAATGACAAAATTGAGGCTGCCATACTTTGATCACATAGTGAGAAGACAAGAGTCATGGAAAAGACAATAATGCTAGGAAAGACTGAAGGCAGCAAGAAAAGAGAAAGACTCAATGAGATGGATTGATTCAATTAGAAGGAAGCCATGGCCCTCAGTTTGTAAGAACTGAACAAGGCTGTTAATAATAGGATGATTTGGAGGGCACTGATTCATAGGGTTGCAATGAGTCAGATGAACTTAACACACACAAGCTGGTGCTAGGTCAAAAACTGCAAAAATGTTATGCAAGATAGAAATAGTCAATTAATGACTCCTTGTGGCCAAGGTTTTGTAATCTTGTACAGAGGAAGTAAAAACAAAACAGGACATCCATTTTGGTGCGTAGTACAATCATATGCATTATAAAACAGGATTTTAAAAATTGATGTTGTCAACTAAGATTCGAGCAATACAAGTTAGATTCCCTTTAGAATAAATCTTGGCATAAACCTCAGATTGTTCCATCAGTTCATACTCTTTCCATTTCAATGTAGCATTCACTAGAACAATGATTTGTTTATAGAGCTGCCAAGTGGATATCACAGACACAAAAGAAGGTCAAGCCTCAGAGAAAGCTGTCATGATCTCCTTGCAAGCTTCTTCTGCCCTAATGCTTTCTGTGCTATTCCCAATAGAGGGTGTCACATGTGAACTTTGTAACCTTGCTCTTATCGTTTTCTGTTTTCTGTTACATTTCCCTGTTTATCAAATGGTAATAATAGTAATGCGATTAACTTGTTCAGAGTTAAGGGAAATGAAAAATACAGCGAGTTATGACTAGGGTCAAAATCTAAATTGCAGTGAAACATTAGAAAATTAATTTCTTATATACAAAATCAACAGATATAAATAATATTACATATTGTTTATATGTGGGGAATAAGACACCATATTGAAGACAATGTCCTGGTTCTTTATATACTTGCTACCGTATTAATATTGTTAAGTATTTCAAATGGACAGCATGCTGGGGTAACAGGAATAAAACATGATACACAGTGATTAGGAAGATCACCCAGCTTCCCCAAAGAATGGTCTTAGCTGTTTGTGAAGAAACTCAGCAGGTTTATTTATATAAAATAGCATTTTTTATTTTCTTTCTTTCTATTAATACAGCAGTTGGGATCAGGAGGTGAATGAAAAAATCTAAAAATGTCAGCTTTTCCAGCTTTGCCTTTTTGGCTCCATTAAAATGGTGCCTCTTGCTCAGAGGAGGGGTGGGCTTGCGTTTACTCAAATGCACAGTTCTGCTGAAAGCTACATGGTACCAAGCTTCAGAAAGCCTGTTGTCAGGATTTTACAAGTGCCTGCTTCATTCAGTCAAGCAAGTGTTAACTGATATAGTATTTAAACAGAGTATTGAAGTCATATGCCTAGAATCACATGAGCTTCTGGAAAGATCTCTCTCTTTCTTCTTCCAGCAACAGACATACAGGCATGGATAAACTACACAGACACCCAGACTGGTCACTTGCGTAGAATACCATTTCCATTCCTATATTAGTGTAGGCTTATTTTGTAATCTAGTAAAGTTCTACCAAGAAAGACAAGTAGGTACCCTTCAGCACATTAAGAAGAACAAGACTTTCCTGGACAGAATGGAGCAGATGGCACTAGGTGGAGAACACACCAGGGACATCTCTGAGGAATGTGACAGCTCTCAAACAGAGGAGGTGGGGAATTGGAGAAATGTAACCCATAGAAGCAGAAGGACCAAGGAACATTCTGTGAATTTGAAACTACAGAACTGTTCTGAGGTTCTCTCCCTTCTCAATGAGGATAAGGACCAGGCACAGCAGGAACAGACTCAGCTCTCAGAGCATTCACAAGTAACAAAAGATTCAACCCATGAAATGTCACCTACAAAACCCCAGAGGAGACATGTGGTGGTGGTAGGGGACTCCCTGCTAAGGGGGACAGAGACAGCAATTTGCAGGCCTGACAAGATGTATAGAGAGGTATGCTGTCTCCCTGGGGCAAAAATCCATGATGTCACAGAGAGCTGAGAAGACTTGTCAAGCCCACTGACCATTATCCCTTCCTTTTAATCTATGTCAGAACAAATGGCACTGCTAGACGTAGCTTTCAGGACATCAGGAAGGATTTTGGGGCTCTTGGGAGGAAGCTGAAGGATCTGGAAGCACAGGTTGTCATTTCATCTCTACTTCCAGTTGAAGAACATGGGCCCAGGTGGGAAAGAAGAAGAATGGAGGTGATTAACTGACTTCGCAGATGGTGCTGCCAAGAACATTTTGGCTTCTTGGACCATGGTCTGCGGTTTCATGAAGAGGGACTACTGGCAAGGGATAGATTACACCTCATGGCTGTAGGCAGAGATGGGATCCAACCAGTTCTCACCACTTCTCTAGAAGTGGTTACTAATTTTTTCTGAGTGCCGAGAAGGGGTTACTAAAGCAACCTCCCTGCCCAATAGGGACTAGAGGTGCGTGTGTGCGGCGGCGCCACTGTTTGAATCCCACCACCATCGGAACCTGTTATTAATTTTTTTGGATCCCACCACTGGCTGTAGGGAAGAACATTTTTGCTAGGAGATTTGACAAACCTTATCAGGAGGGCTTTAAACTGAGTGAAGTGTGGGAGGGAGACAATATTCAAGTGGGAAGGAGTTCACCTAATACTAGAGAAAATAGGCTGAAGGTTATAGAGAGAATTAAGCAAATAGTTCAAAAACCCAGCAGTGAAGGGGATAAAACTTTTAAAAAGCACCCAAGGGGCATGAACCAAAGTCTTACATGTCTCTACACTAATGCACAAAGCATGGGTGATAAACAGGATGAACTGGAACTCTTAACACGGCATAATAAATATGATATAATAGGCATCACTGAAACCTGGTGGGATGAACTCATGACTGGAATGTAATTATTGAGGGGTACAACCTATTCCAGATAAATAGATCAACTAGGAAAGGTGGTGGAGTAGCACTATATGTCACGGATGATTACACCTGTGAACAGGTCATGACTTAAGTTCTAGGTACCAGGTTGAGAGCATCTGGGTAAACATTAAGGGGGAGAAAAACAACAGTGATCTCATTGTAGGGGTCTATTACAGACCCCCAAACCAGACTGATGAGTTGGATGATGCCTTCCTGGGGCAGATGACCAAACTTTCACGAAGGAGAAATAGTAGTAATGGGAGATGTCAATTATCCAGATATTTTCTGGGAGTCAAACTCTGCCAAGACTACCAGGTGCAATCATCTCCTCACTTGCCTTGCAGATAATTTCATGGTCCAGAAGGTGGATGAAGCAACACGGGAATCGGCTATTTTAGATCTGCTGCTAACCAACATTGATAACCTGATTAACAGGGTGGAAGTGGTAGTGTCGTTAGGGAGTGACCATGTTCTCCTGAAGTTCATTATACAACAAAAAGGGGATGCCAAGACACACATTCTAGACTTTAAGAAAGCTGATTTTAGTAAACTTAAGAAACTACTGGGTGTAATTCCATAGTTAAGAATACTAAAAGAGAAGGGAGTACAACATGGACGGGAGTTTCTTAAAAGTGAGATCTTGAAGGCACAATTTCAAAGAGTTCCAATGAGGAGAAAAAATGGGAGATGTCTAAAGAAACCAGGATGGATGTCTAAAGAACTCTCAAGTGAGCTAAGATATAAAAAGGACATGTACAAGAAATGGAAAAGAGGGGAACTTACTAAAGAGAAATTCAAACAAATAGCCAAGACATGTAGAGAGAAATCCAGAAAAGCTAAAGCTCACAATGAGCTCAGACTAACGAGATTTATTAAAAACAATAAAAAGGGCTTTTTTGATTATGTCTGTACCAAAAGGAAGAAAAAGACAGAACTACTCAACACCCTCTTTGCCACGATTTTTCCCAAAAGAAAAACAGTGCTCATCTGAGGGGAAATGGATCAGAAGACACAGTAAGGGAAATTCAGCACAGAATAAAGAGCTAGCACATGAATACCTGAATACTTTAAATGAATTCAATTCTCCAGGGTCTGATGAATTACATCCCAGGGTACTAAAAGAACTGGCAAAAGTAACCTCAGAACTGCTTGCTATAATCTTTGAGAACTCCTGGAGAACTGGAGAAGTCCCAGCCAACTGGAGGAGAGCTAATGTTGTCCCCATCTTCAAAAAGGGGAAAAGAGAGGACACAAACAACTACCACCCAGTCAGCCTGACATCAACACCAGGGAAGATTCCAGAGCAGATCATTAAGGAGACAGTCTGTAAGCACTTGGAAGGGAATACTGTGATCACTGAAAATCAACATGGGTTTCTCAAAAACAAGTCATGCCAGACTAATCTTATCTCTTTTTGTTATAGTGACAAACTTGGTAGATGAAGGGAATGCTGTGGACATAGCTTACCTTGATTTTAGTAAGGCCTTTGACCAGTGGTGTAGTGCCCATGGGGCGAGGGGCACAATGCCCTGGGCGGAGCCGTGGCAGATGCATGACCGAGCCATGGCAAGGGCATGGCAGGGTGTTCCAGGGGGCATGGCATAGCAGGGGCAGATGGTGCCACGGAAGGGGCTCAGGGCACGCACCACGGGTGCAGTTTCCCCTTGCTCCACCTCTGCCTTTAACAAGGTGCCCCATTATATTATTGTGAGTAAGCTGGAAAGATGTGGACTAGACAATGCAACTGTTAGATGAATTTGTAATTGGTTGACTGGTCAAACACAAAGAGTGCTCATCAATGTCTCATTTTTATCCTGCCCTATTATTTATTCTAATTTCATTACAATACTAACATCTGTGTTATTCTTCCCACAATGGAAGCTAAAAAATCCTGAAACTATTCCCAATAAGTATTGTTATCTTGTATTTGTGACAAAAATTATTATATAACCAAATGACTACAGAGATCTTTCTGCAGGACTTTATCAGCATATTTTGATACATTTATTTAAAAGACCACTATTATCAACTGCATGCTTATCAGTTAATACAGAATTTGATCATGTGATGTTCTGCATAGCAGAATTAACTGATTCCAACTCAATTCTTTTTTTAAAAGCTCAGGGAAAATAAAAGTATTTTCAAGCATAACAAAACAGACTGAACTAATGACATCATTTAATCATTTGTAGCAAGTATTTCAACAAATGAAAGCCAATGTAGTCTAGTGGTTAAGAGCAGTGGACTCTAATCTGGAGTATTGAATTTGATTCCCCACTCCTCTACATGAGTGGTAGACTCTAATTTGGTGAGCTGGATTTGTTTCCCTACTCCTACATTATGCTGGGTGACCTAATCACAGTTTGTTCATAATTCTCTCAGCCACACCTACTTCACAGAGTGTCTGTTTTAAGGAGAGGAAGGGAGAAGAGTTTGTAAGCCACCTTAGGTCCTCTTTCAAAGACAGTAGGATATAAATCCAAACTCTTCTTGTTCTTCTTCTTCAAACTGGTCTCATCTAAAAGTCATTCAGATACTACACAACTCTTAAACCTATGTTCAAGAGGTTTCACAAGATCTTTCTACATTTTTTCTTTCCTGGATTAGTGGGAAAAAGTAAGACCTTAACATTGAACAAACATCAATATAGAAAAAACCTCTTTCTTCACAGTTGGTAATGTAAATCCCTATTTGTGGATATATGCAAAATGTTCTTCCATATTCTTTTTCATTGTCATTTAATACCATACACCCTCTCATAAACAATATGAAGCTTTTAAAAAAAGCATCAGAGCAGCATACTCACAATTAAAATTTTTGAGGCTTCATCACATTATTTCCCCATTATCATTGCTATAAATGAATATATCATTTATATATATATATATATATATATATATATATATATATATATATATATATATATATATATATATATATATATATATATATATATATATATATATATAAATGTGATGCAAAAATCCATTTGTAAAACTCTCCTCAGATCAATAACTATTGACATTTTAGCAGCAAGCTTGCCCTTTCTTTCTCAAGTATAAGGCCCAATGAAGTGCCTGAAATGGATCCATGCATAATTAATAGAAGGATTTTATTTTTACATAAGCACAACTCCAGAATTAGCTACACAATAGACATAAATACAATATAAACAAATATGTTTGTTTGTTGGCCTCTTAAAGAGAGTCATTTGATAGAATGTATTATTTTTCCATATCACAATATTGGTTATTTTAAATGTATGGATCTTCATACACACAAAGATTGAATGACGAACCAGTCCAGGTGGACAGAAATTGCTGTAAATAACAGTTTATCTGTCTGCATCTAGAAATCAGTAACAACAGTACATGGAAATATTTACTCATACTGTTTTGACAAAGCATTTGTCTTTTCATGCAATTAGAGAATCCACGCATTCTGAAGACTAATCATGCATGGTATCAAGAGATTCACCTTTTGAGTTATTAGAAATAGTGTCAAAAAGGTCAGTCTAATTCTACATGATCACATTCTCCTAGGAGTCCAAAGTAAAACTTAAACTGCACAACCTGCTCTCTTGTGTCTATTAATCCTTACAGCACTGATTAGTTCCTATTTAGATTAGCAAACAAAAAATACTTAATGTAGGTTAAAGCTTTTTGTAGTGTGTTTCCTTTTTTAAAGAATCAATAGACCAGGGATACTTAAGTAGGCTTTTAGGGAAGTAACTGGACATCTCAACCTCATAATGAAGAGATGTTGGGTGTTCCTTGGTTGCCTAAAGTACATTGGGTATCAATCTAAAAAAAATCAAAGTTAGTGGATTATTCGGGTCAAAAATGTAAGCTGTCTTTCATGCATACATCAGTAACTGAGCCAAAGAACAACTGAATATTAAGAACTGTTAGTTAGTTCACAGTTCAATGACAACAATATTATAAAATCTGCAATTTTAAAATGCAGTTTCAATAAAAGGATGCAAAAGGAACCCCCAACATGCCATTTCTTTGCCATCTGCTTCAATTTTCAATGATTAAAAAAAACAATCTAGGGACCTAAAGCAATATTATGTTGCTTTCTATTCTAGTAAAGTATTTATGTCCTGATTTAAATCCTTATACTTAATATGAAAAAAATGATTAGGTTCCCTCACTTTTCCTGGATTAAATTGGGAGCCAGTAAACACTACAACATCACCTTTTAGAAGAAATTATAGGCTTGTGGCAACCCCCCCCCCTTAAATATTGCTGTACTGCTTTATCAATGTGAAAATCAATTAAGTATGCAAAGTAAAAGATTTAAGAACTTAAAAGAAAATTGAAAGTTTGGCCCTTTCCGCACGGGCCAAAGGGCGCTTCCCCACCAGCAGGAATTCTGCCGGTGGAGGGGTGGGGGCTGTTCGCACGAGAGCCGCCTCTTCCCCGTCCCTCTCCCACTCACCTCGTTGCTGTTGTCGCCCTGCTGGCCTCCTTAGACCTGCCCACACTGCCCTCCGACCTCCAGGGGTCGGAGGACAGCGAGGGAGGGTCTTAGGAGGCCAGCAGGGCGACGCCAGCGACGAGGTGAGTGGGAGAGGGACGGGGAAAACAGCGCATTCCCGGCGGTGCCGTTCAAACCGCACCGCCGGGAATGCGCTGCTGTTCCAAAAACCTCCCTCCAGGAGGGAGGTTTTTGGAGGCGGCCTGACACCACCCTGGGGGAGGGGGAGGGGAGCCAGGCCCTGTGCAAACGGCTCCTTGGGGACGGCGTTTTTGCCGTCCCCAGGGCGCCATTTATGGCCCGTGCGGAAAGGGCCTTTGAGATGTTAGCTAGAATTAAAGAGAAATGAAATCTAGCATGTGTTGGTACTTCTCTCTGGTAATAGATACCTTTGCATCTATCTCCATACTTCTAGATAGATTAGAATTGAGAACCTGTCTCTCCACTTTTCAATCCAGAATGAACTTACTAATGAAGTCTCTTCTTATTAGTTAGAAACTGTGAATTGACTCTGAGCTTCTTTTATTTTAAGCACACACACAAGCTTGGGTAAACTTCATTGTGTTTTGTCTCAGCGTACACTGATGTAACGCAAAGATATCTCTTACCAGAGACAATTATCAATAGGTTATTTGCCCAGTGTCTTGACTCCCTCTAGCTATCTCACTGATCAGACCCCCTTTGCCATCAAGGCAGGAGACAGCGTAAAGTCCTTCACTTCCAACAGCATGAAGAGAACTTCCAGAAAATAAACACAAAAAGAAATCTCCTTATCTCTGGTTCAGGTCGCCCTCCCTCTAGTTCTGTATCCCAAAACCATAGTGACACAAGAGGAATCTTCTTATGTCTTCATTGTCTTTACTTTAGAGATTAGGAGAAATTCCTAGGTGGCACCTGGAAATGATGCTACATCCTCCCCAGAACCCACCCTCCCCTGGGGAGCTTACTGCACAACCTTAAAACCTGCCAGTATTTACCTGATAAAAAGCAGCAGCACAGCATAAAACAGGACTATAATGGGACATTTTAAATTATAAAGTATTTGCAGCCAAACACAGGTCCCAAAGCAATCATGCACTTCAGATTCTTCTGCTAATGAACTACAATTAATGTTAAGATTTTTAAAAACCTTTTAATTTAAACTGACCAAGCACATCCCAGCCTCAATAAAAAATGGGGATATTGTCCTGTCAATGATTTCCATTCCTTAAAAAAAATACAGGCTGACTTGTGCCATCCTCATAACAGAATGACATACATTCCTAAAAGTATTATAGTGCCCTATCCAAGCCCAGAAAAGGCTGTGTCAATCTCACTCTTACACATTATGTAGCTCTTAGTGTAAAAACAGACAATCAAATTTTCAGCTCAGTTTTTCTCCCATCTCATTAAGAATAATGGTGACCAAGCCACTAAAGAACTAATCCTCACCAGAGTCCAGAAAACATTTAACACCTGCTCAGGTCAGTTGGAGGTTCTTACCCACTATGGTGAACTTTGGGAAGAATAAGCCAATTGAGGCAGAAAGGAGAGATCACTTTTCATACCGACAAGCAACAAAAAAAAATAAGCATGGGTATAGCTATACCACTTTGAAGCAGCAAGAAGCTTGGAAGGGGAGGGAACTAAGCTGGGATGGAGGTTAAATCACTATGGTCATCTTCACAGTTTAACGGTACAGGAAAAAGGAGTTGCAGTAACTTTGCGTAAGATGGACAAGGTAAACTAGACAGCAAATGAGAACACTGCCTCCATTTCAGACAGTAAATGCACAGAGAATGCTTTTGGGGGGGGGGGAGAGGGATTCAACTCCACACCCTTTAATAATGTTTTTAATGTCAGACTTTTTGCAGACCTAGCCCCCCTGTTTGTGGTAAGACTGGTCATGATTTGCGAATTTAGATATCTGCAGATGGGGTCATGCTTGGAAATTAGATATATATATTAGATTTTACCCAATCTTTCCTCTAAATACCTCATAGCATTCTACATTGTTTTGCCCTCCTCCATTTTATCCTCATAAAAAGCCTCAGTAGTTTAAGCTGAGAGAGAGTGGCTGGTCCACTACATCACATCCACCTTCAAAATAACATCTGTGTTTTGGATGTGCACGCATGATAATATGTTTAAGATATAAATATATGTCATATACATAATATTTATTTGTATATAAATATATATCATATATAAGTATATGATGCATGTTATCTCAGGTAAAACCACTGATCCATCTAACTCTGCATTGTGTGTTTAGATTTCATTTTCAAGCAAAGATAGCTCCCCACATTTGCTACCTCAGGTCCTATAACCAAATCTAATAAAGACTGAATCTGGGATCTTTTCCCAGGCACTGCATGTGTTTTGCTATTAAGCCATGTCCTCTTTCCTAAGTCTGCTTCTTTACATGGCCAGTTGTTCTGATGACAAACTTCCTATAAAGGTGCAACTGCTATGCACTTATAACTTCTGACACAACTTGCATTTCTAAAGAACACAGGATTGACCCACTGCTTAAGCATTTCTGGTAGCCAGAAAGTGTACAATAACCTTCTCTCATCATATTAAAATTAAAAATTTCATATGGTGAAACATTTTTGAGTGGGAGATTAAATAGTTTAGCTCTTAGATGCTTCTTTACTGCTTCTTTTCTCCCTTCTTTTACCCCTGGGTACTAGGAGCTACTTTCCCAAACAGTCACAAATTCAGTGACCTACAGAATCAGGGATGTCAGTTAAATCAGTCCAAAAACCTAGTACTATACAATGGCTCCAAAAAGAGCTGTTTTAGTTTGAAATGTAGGATACAAACGTAACAAGTAAAATCAGGTTGCATTTCTATTAGTGCGTTCTTGGTAGTACATCCCATTGAATTCAATTGGATTTGCTTCCAAATGAAGCCATATTAAACACTGGATTGCAATTTTTTGATGTCATGTAATTTACAAACAAGTTGGGATTTATATCCCCCTTTCTCTCCTGTAGGAGACTCAAAGGGGCTTACAATCTCCTTGCCCTTGCTCCCACACAGCAAACTCCCTGTCAGGTGGGTGGGGCTGAGAGAGCTCTGAAAAGCTGTGACTAGCCCAAGGTCACCCAGCTGGCGTGTGTGGGAGTGCACAGGCTAATCTGAATTCCCCAGATAAGCCTCCACAGCTCAAGTGGCAGAGCAGGGAATCAAACCCGGTTCCTCCAGATTAGAATGCACCTGCTCTTAACCACTACGCCACATTGAAAGTGATGCTGTTTCAGGATGGGGGATAATCCACCCCAGATTCTCCCTTTAAGGTGGATTTAAAAGGAGAATTTGGGCTCTCTAGTTTAAACACCATTGAAAGTGATGCTGTTTGGGGGTGGATTCCAGCATCACAGCAGTTGCAGGGAAGGGGGGCGCAAAACTCAGATTTTGTACCAGGCTCCATTTTCCCTGCCCAGAGGGGAGGGGCAGGGCAGGGCAGGGAAATCTGCTATCCCTGACCTCGGAGAGCTGCTTTTATAAGCGCTAGGCCAGGGATGGGGCTTGGGGAGGCATGGCCATGCCTTAGGGGTGGGTGGGGGTATGGCCCCGCCCCCGAACCCCCCCCATAAAAAATCTATACCTACGTCCCTGCCTCTATCTTCAGCTTACCTTCCTTCCTTCCTCTGGCAGCCACTTTCCAGGTAAATTCTGGCCATGTTGTGTAGTGTCAGCTGGACCAGGCCCAGTTGTGCTGGGAAATCCTGTAAGGACTTGTGAGTGCTACTTCACTTTCTTGTCTAACCATTCCCCACACTATTTCTTCTTTCCTCCTCCTGACAGTCATTACATCCTCATCTTCCCCTGCTTCCTTTTTGCTTCACACTCACCCACCAAACTGCTTTTTATCTGCCCCCTCATCTTCAGCTACATTTATTATTTGTTCACTATATTTACATACCACTTATCTCCACAATGGAGACCCAAAAACAGCTTATACCATTTTCCTCCTTTTTTTCTCTTCACAATAATGCTTAGGCCCCTTCTGCACATGCAGAATAATTCATTCTGGATTTTACTGTGTGGAATAGCAAAATCCACTTGCAAACAATTGTAAAAGTGGATTGAAAGTGCATTATTCTGCATGTGTGGAAGGGGCCTTAGAGTGTTTGAATGGTCCAGTATGCTCTCATGACAGAGTGGAGGGCGGTTTATAAACCCAAATAATAAAATAAAAAATAATAATAAACCTGGGTATGCCAGATCCAAGTCTGAAACTCTAACCACGACACCACAGTCAATTTTGTGGGGAGGCCTCCTGTTGAATAGAGTCAAGTATGTAAGCCTGGGTTGTTCATCAAATTGCATGGTGAAATGACAACCAGAACCTCATCACAATGACAACCAGTACCTGACCTCATCACAATGAGTGCTGTTCAAAGACCAAAAACATCCTGGAAATTGCCCTCCGCTGTCTTTTACTGCTTGAGACCAAGACTTGCAATAGTGTTGGGGTGGGGTGGGGGGTTAATTCCATGATGTAATTGTGTGTGTGTTTTAGATTTCAGATTTTTCTGCAAACCTGGGACACTTTTCAGGTTTGTAGCAATATCTGATGTTGATTCTTGGCTCAGATCTCTGGATTTAAGTATACACTGACTATGTTCAGAATTAGATATAGGCTATACTGATGAGGTTCAATATTTATTGTTTGTTTCAGATTTCTGGTATTCTTACACCATTTGTTAGATATCTCTTTATCCTATTGATTGTGCCGACTTACATTATGTAATCTGCCTTGATTCTCAGAGAGAAAGCTAGACTATAATTAACATAAATAAAAATAAGTTGGTCACTGTGCACCCATTTTGAAATCCACATGAAAAAGTAAGCTATTGTTTTTAAGTGCAATATATTAGGTCTAATTCTCATTTGTAAGCTAAACTATTTAGTGAATACTTGTGGAAATTATATCACTATGTCTTCTTTTACATGCATAAAAAGCAAGATAAGAATGAGTGCATAACAGCAAGTACATTTTTCTTTATTAGAAGATTTTCAGCTTCAGATACTAATAAACATCTTTTCCTTGCTTCAGTTACTAATGAAAAAAATGGCTTAGCCCTATTAAACACTACTATGCAACATTGGTCTTGGTCCTCTGTTTTTAGCTTGCTGAATGTGCTATGAATTCTAGTTTAACACCATTACTAGAAATTTTTCTTTCACACACATATCTGCAAATGAACCCAAAAATTCCAGCATTCTGCCGCGTCAACTGAAACTGCTTCCTAAGTAAAACTCCTCATTGATAAAGGTTTATTCCATGAATGGATGTCACCTTATTAGAAAAGGTATACTAGCTGGTCTGTCTGTTAACCCAGCAGTACCCAGGCTACAAAGATCTATTGGAGACTTGGGAGAAATTTAAAATCAATAAAATGACAGCACCCTTCTGACTTGATAATGATATGGACAAGGTACAATTAAGGTTCCTTTCCCAAGACAGAGTACATGCCATAGGAAAGTCGAGATGTGTGAGACAAGGAGTAGAAGGGAAAATCCTAGAAATGCTAGATAAAGAAGTAATAAAGATAAAATTTAGGATTAGAGTTGCATGTATACTACAGTTATAAAATAATCTTTTAACTATGTATGGAATACAGTGTGTCAGCCTTCAATATTATATAAAAGAGATCACACTGTGAGCAGAACTCACAGGAATAGCTTCTACAGCATGAGCCTCAATTCCTCCAGCCAGCTAAATAAATTATCTTCTGGAACCACACCGACTACTTTGGCTATTTTGGTGTTCAATTTCCCCAACAGTAACAAATGTGAAATGGCTTCAAACAGGAATAACAACATTCAAGGAACAAGCATTTTATATGAACACAACAACTTTACAACTACCATTCAAACGAAATCACAGTGGCTATGAATATAGCACAACTTCAGGAAAGGCACTCAGAACCATGGTAACAACCATGCCCAGTAATAAAAAGAAGACAAAAGAAAGTCCAAAATATTAACTAGAAGTGCAGGGCTGCTTCTTCCCATCTTCTCTTCTGTGGTGGCTGCTGCTGCAGGTCTTTCTCTGACTTAGTTCTGTAAAGCAATGATCAGTTCCCCCAGTCAAGCACTGGCCTGATTGACTGATGGGTGTGTGTGTGTGTTTTAAACCATATTTTGAACCATAACATAAATAACAGCCTGAGAAACCTTTTGTTATATTGGGGGAAATTCTAATATGCCATTTCTACTTTATTAGGCTCACCACATACACATAAGGAAATGATCAGCCTTCCCTCTCCTGCTGCAGGCTGGATTGACTGAGGGGGTGGAGACTTGCAGTTGGTAACATCTGAGCAAACTTACCAACTGCTCATGATTAGTGAGCTCCTGTTCCTTAAGCCCTAAAGTCCAAACATTCCAAAGAAATAAGATACAAACATTAAAATGGCATGGGTTACATGTCCTCTTGACATAACTTAAAAATATGAATATTTATGCCCTAATGCAATATGCTTGCTCAGAAAAGTTGCTGAAATATTCCCTATTTTGTTTCTGTTCATGTAAGCACTTTCTTTCTCTGCTTTTTGCTTTTGGTTTTGCAGATGTATTTGTTTGGATGTGCATGTAGTGTTTTTTTAATATGCAACCTGCTGGATCCTGTGCAAATTTTTCACTAAAGGATGAGATTTTTTGGTCAATAGGGAAGCACTTCCCCTACTTCTTTCTTCCTACTGCAACCCATAATACAACTCCCAGGGGAGATTATCATGCAGTAAGACAAGTCATGACAGAATGGGTAAGGGTTGTTGCTCATTGGAAGAACCTCTGTTTAAATGCACAAGGTCCCAGGTTAAATCCCCGGCATCTCCAGTTCAAAGGATCAGGCAGAAGGTAATGTGAAAGACCTAGGCCTGAAATCTTGGCGAGCTGCTTCCAGTCTGAGTAGACAATTCTGGTCATGTTGGACCAATGGTTTGTTTCAGCATAAGGCAGTTTCATGTAGGGCAGAATGTATGTTTGAGATTTTCAGTTCCACAAGCAATTCAATTGGCAACCAAGGCTTTTCCTTAAATCCATAGCTCATGATGTTTGGGGCATGACCACAGAGATGGTATATAAATGAGGATTACATTATTAGCTGTGAGGCATAGTAGATAATGTGAGGCATTTGGTAGATAATGAGAAATTGATTTGTAATATAACATCTTGGCAGAAATGTGCTATTTTAGCATGTGGACCAGATTAGCTCCAGGACTTTGGTAGCACCAACAGACATCACTCTCATTAAGACCTAGATGGTTAAATCTAGCAGCATACCAATATACTTGTAAAAGAGGACGAAGGGGTGCTTTGGAGGGGGGTATAAATTAGCCTTAGATGTAAATCCAGGTAGCTGACATAATGGATTTAAGAGTATTCTGTCATTGGTAGATTTGAGTATTCAGTTACAACTTCCATTGGGAATAAATGCAATCCTGTCTATTGGAATTTTTTAAAAATTGTAAAAATTAGCATCTAGGGAGAATTTTTGAGGATTTGAATAAAGGAAGCAGTATGGGGAATTATGAGAATCCAAAACATCACAACCAAAAAAACAGATTTCAGATAATGTTTTAGATGAAAATACTGCCAGCCAACTGTAGCTGACACATTGAATTCCATGTACAGAGTTTTGAAAGTGTGAAGTTATCATTAGATCCAATCCATTGAGATAAGAGCATTAGACTACTAGACATTCTGTGTCCCCCACCCCCCAAAAAATATCCTTGTTCCTAATGCTGTGTGTGAATTAGTCAAAAACCAATCATTTGTCAGGCCAACCCAGTAGCTTTAACTATGGGAGAAAATACCTAGGGGTGATTTAAGTGGGAAGAGGCCAAGGCTTGCATAAGGTATAGAGCTGGGCCATTTCTAGGTGAACCCATTCAGGGGTTTCCTGATCAGTAGTTAGAGTCCAGTATTTTATGTTAGAAAGCAGAAGACTAAGTGATATTGGAAGAGTTTAGGGAGATTAAAGCTTGGTTTATTCTGAACAATACCAATATATATCTGTGGGATGTTTTAAAAAGAGACAACTGCTTCTTTTCACTCCACACACTCAAAATAAAAAGAGGTGGCTTAAGAATGGGTGGCTGCTGGTTTTGTTCCAGACAGCAAAGGCATCAGCAGGGGAAAGAGGCTATTTCCTGCCCAGCTGCTTGGCTTTCTCATCAGTTTCACCTTCAGCTTGCACCTGACACTTTGCGAGCAGCTGAAGGGATTCTCCCTGCCTCCATTAGCTGCAAATTGCCCCAGCCTCTGATCCTGGGTGCCTTTTCAACCCAAAAAGTATATAGTTGTACTCAGCTTGTCCAGCTGATTCTGACAATGTATAGTTTTTCTTTAAAAAACCATTTCAAGCAGCTATCTTAGAAGATACACAGACATGCATAAGTGAATCTTAGCCACTTGGAGGACTGCTGTACCTCCCATTGAGAAGCATTGGGTAGACCTGCCCTCCAAAGACTGCGGATCTACCAAATGCTTTTCAATGGGAGATACAGCAATCCTCCAAGCCACTAAGATTCTCTTTTGCATGTCTGCATATCTTCGAAGATAGCTCCTCAAAAATAAAAAAGGAACCTTTCATGTGGACTATTAAGCATGATCGTTCTCCCTCAGATACACATAGCTGAAGAGGCCCATCTATCAAGAACTTGAAAAGGCTGTTCAAAAATCTTCACATTTACTTTAATTAAAGAATAGATATCTTGGAACAATAAGACTGAGATATATGACTGATTCAGCATCAAAATTAAATGGCCACAGGTTGCAAATAGCAGATGAAACTGAAACTCCAAAAGACAAGACATAAACTTTATCCCAATTGATATCTCCCTGAATTCAATAATAAGGTTCAACACTTCTGGTAACAATTACTCAGAATCAGACAACAGAACCAATGCATCATATGCATACAACATCAGCTTGAATTCTGAATCCTACACTTTGATACCTTTAATACCCATTGATTTCTTGATGGCACATGGCAAGGATTCTAGTGCCAAATCAAATGGTAGAGGACAACTTCAGTGTGTGCTATAGGCCACAGAAAAACTTTCTAAACAGAACCAAATAGTGGCTACTCCAGAATAGGGTTCTTTATGAAGGCTGTTTACCCAGCTAATAAATTCTGAAGGGATGAAGAAGGAATGCATCACAGAACACAGAAACTCCCAGTTCAGCCTAACAAAGGCCTTTTTGGCACCAAGTGACAACACCAGCAAATGATCATGCCTGTGTTCC